>NC_143575.1:109765120-109977737 GCF_048544385.1 Mastigoproctus giganteus
AGGAAGTAGGGTTTTTCTCCGCGAGTTATTTCGCATTTTCAGTTCGCACAACATGCAAATCAGCCTGTGAACTCACACTTCTATTGACAAAAGCACACAAATACGGATATGAGCAATTATGGAAAAAGTAACTAGCCAAAGACAGCGTTGGCTTCAGCATCAAAGTACGGAAACTAACTGCTGACAATATTAGACATACTCGTATAAACTGAAGATTCAAAAATTAAAACATTTAAAAATAAAATAAGAAATAAGACTACGCTATATTCTTAGCTGTTGCAGTAGATATAATGAATGGTATTCTTAGGGAGAGTCAATTATAGAAAATAATGAAAGAATTAGGAACCTCCCCCCCCCCCCCCCAACAAAACAAACCTATAAGAGTAAATTTTCTGTTTATACTCCAAGAAAGCCATATAAGTTAAGGGAAATTTGGACAATAAATAAAGAAAACATCAATAAGAATAGTTCTAGGACGTATTTGTACATGAAATTATCTCGTCATTATATGAAGAGAAATAATTGAAAACTAATTTTTAATAATAAAAATGACAAGGAATATGAAAAAATGCAGAAAATCGGCAGAGATAATAAATTCGGTAGCCATAAAATTTAACTTTGATGCTATGCTTTCAAGCTTGTTTCATGTTACTTTTTCAGATTTCAGTTTAAAAATTGTTTTCTCCATAGACTGCTTTGGATTTTCAGTCGTTTTTTGTTGATGAATTTTAAGTCCATCAGCAACTTGATGTACATCAAGTTGCTGATGGACTTACAGTTAAGCATCAAATATTAACATATTAACATCATTGCACTGGCTCTTGAGAAAGAGACTTTCACAAGAGCCACTGCAACGAACCAGTCGCATTATTTTTAGTGATGAATAACGCAAAGTGAGATATATATTTCGTCTTATTCATCGATAGAAATATTTGTAAAAAATGAATTCATACTAATGAATATACCATTTTTAATGTACTTTATGTTTCAGCTTTGTACTTGCTGTGCACACAATTTATTTGTTCGCGCACCATAGCCAAATAAATTATATTAGCGAGCGATATTTTTATGTTATTTTATTTTAAAAGAAACTTGCGTCACGCATTGGATGTATTAAAAGATATCAGCGCCATTAAATTTCATAATACGTGTATCTCGTTCCAATTTAGCTAATTATCGCTTACCAGTGAAAAGAATATTTATATTTAGTCTCCTATAATGCGAGGTTTTTACTCAATTTATTCGCTTTCACGTATGAAAAATGTAAGGATGGCATAAATAAAGTCTCCTCTGGATTAGATGCGAGGTTTCATATATGCAAACTCAAGAAGATTTAATTTGATTCTTGGATATTCAGTATAAGAGGAAACGAAATTGAATTTTGGCCAACGCATGAATAATTTGCACACTGGCTTCCTGATATAGGGAATTGAAATAAAAAATCAAGGCAGAATGAAATGCAATGATCGATTCGTTTTATTATTTTCATTTTATTTTAGGGAGTTTTAGTTTCTATAGTCTGTCTGATCTGGTAACCAATTTACACATACTTGTGTACACATACACTCTCTCCACGCTAAAGAACGGACTATACGAAAGATCAATCAGCCTAATGGATTTAGAAAAACTATGGAAGTTTTTCCGAGTAAGGTCACAGGTATAGTCTTTTCCATGTTTGGAGCAGTTCGACTGTAACAGTTTGTAAAACTAAAAACTCTGCTGCTTCTTTGAACACTAGCTAGCGTGGATAAGAAAAAAAAAAAAACTTCTTCCGTTATTCACTATGAATATTGATCACGGATATCCGTCAGGAATGGGAACAAATCCGCTCTGTTTCCTCTTAAAGAAACTAAAGTTTAAACGAAAGTAGACTGAATCAAAATACAAATTATAGGATTGAATAGATATTATCTACTTGAGTGAGTTCACTCGCTCCGATTTCCACTTCTGCACGGTTGAGGCAAGTTATTTTAAACAAGATCTGAATACATACGAACCTTTCGGTTATTTTCATGTAGTTTTTCTTGCATGAAGGAAGCAAGCTCTCACTGGAAATTGCCTACTAATTGTTCGATCGTTGTCCTACATAATAATAATAATATTTGTGATTATAATAATAGCAATTGTGCATTAATTTATTAAAATTATCCTTCATAATTTTAGTTTTAAAATAGTTAAAAGTTTTTAAATATCACTTAATTTTAAAATATCACATTAAAACATCACTTAAATGGCAAATTACTGATTATCTGCTCAATTATAAAGTTTTCCGATACGATGTTTTTGTATCGGAACCATCTTAGGTAGAACCATCTTATTTAGTTGTTAAATTTGCCATTATTTCACAATACGGCTTTCTCTTACAGTATTCATATCATCCTATTTCTTCCTCCTATTAGATTCGTCACTTGTCACTCGCTTGGGGAGTTTTCATTTCCAATCCCATTAGAGACTGGAGGAGCTCTTAGAGGCCTCTTCAATTGGAGCCTGTAGTTAGTCGATTTTAGTTTGACAGTTATATTTTTCGGCCGATGAACACACACACACACATTTATGCACCCATAATGCACAATAAAAATCCATAGGAACTAAATACTGTATGAATTGGTCCCCTATACGAAACCACAAAAATTTTTAGCTACTTCTTATCAGTAAGCGAAAAAGCTCCTTCGCTAACTTAATGTGACGCTTTCGTCACGTGTACAGGCAGCCTGCAATTCTCAACAGATTAGCCTCAGACTTTGTAGAAACATTGGCCTTGAGCTGATAAAGGTGCCTGAAGAGAAAGTGCCAAGAAAACTAAAAACCATTTACTTAGTAAAAGCATTAGAACCATTACTCACTTGCGCATGGAATTCGACGACTACTAAATATTTATTTTTATTTTGTGCTCTTTATGAAACTGAATAAAAGCAGTACAGCAAACAGTAAGTTCTTTAATATTCCAATCCCGATGCCGAACATTTTTAATCCCATAAGGACTTTCTGGGATGCTTGAGACAAAGGAGAATGAATTTCTTCTTTTGTACAAGAGATAGTGATTTATAATTGATCAGTGTATAAACTAATTACCCGTATAATTTCATTAAAGAAGACTTTAATGCTAATTAAGATTTCAGGTGCAACTTTCTTAAATGTATTAATTTGTGAAGAAAGTTCTTTTACGATTAATTTTCGTAGGCTGTGTTTCATCTTTCAATACGAAGGTTTCCTTACATTATCAGAAATGGACGCTTGGTAATAACTCGTTACGATCGGACATTAACAACATTGTATTAAACTCATTAATGAGAGGTTGCTTCGGTTGGTTGACACTTATATCATCGCGTGCGATTCAGCGAACTGTAAAAACATCAAGGTGATTAAGAATGCACTTTCTTCTCATCAAATTAGGACTAAACGACCTTGTATTTGACGGCAGATTGATGTTACAGTGCATCACTTGGGGTGACGCACTTAAAATGAAATTTATGTAACGAGGTTTAGCGGCCCCGTTTCGGATGATTGTGTAAAGGAATTAGAGGGTACGTGTATGACGTTTCTCAGGTAATTTTCTCTGGATCCTTTTGTCATTATGATCATCATAAGAGGTCTCATAAAGGAAATTAGAAATGTACATTCTGGCCTTGATCAAAGCCAGTTGTTTCGAAGTTACTCGTTGGAGATTTGATAAGTTTATTACTTCCACCGAAATGAGTCAGTGGTACCATAAACACTATCCTGGTGCCCATTTGTGTACTTTTTTTATGCTTTTTCACTTTTTCTTATTTCCTGTGGTTAATAAAAGCTATTTCCTGTGGTTAATAAAAAAATGAACGATTACTGCCTCTGAAATTGTTGGGTCCAAAAAAAGAAAGAGGTGAAACGTTGTTTTTCTGATTAACTTTGCATTTCCAGGACCTCATCAACACTGTTAATGCAGGTGTTCTTATCATTAGTAAAGCTAAAGTTTGAAATTTACTTTTGTCTGAATTTTGAGTTTAAAAATTTTTTTGACTAATAGAGAACAACGGAATTTTTAAAGATCAGTTAAGATGTGAGATATCTCCTCAAAACTTTAAAAAAGGAAATATTTGTAAATGCCTAAAAACATTATCGAAATAAATTTGTTTTAATGATATTATAATTAATACGAAAATGGTAATATTAAAACGGTGCACTCATTTTAATTCAGGAATATTTTATTAATAAGTTTAATGTTTAAAAAGTTTAATATCGCATACTTGCTGCGGAAGATCCGTTTTATAATGAAGGTATTGCAGGGATAGCCAGAGGGAGAAATTTCCCCTATATTTTTCTTGAATAGTACTCAAGAAAAATTCATTTAAAATCTGTGAATCGTAGTAGTGTAAATAACCTCTCAGACAATCTAGGAGTGTTTTCTTTGCCCATCTTTGGAAATATTGAAGAGAAATTCTTATATCTGTATCGAAGAAAAAAAAAGCAGTCAATAACTTCCTTAGATCAGAAATATTGGAAGTTTGAGGATATTATTTTTACTGAAAAATGCAGTACAAAGAAGAAAAAAAAATAAAAACGATATTCTCAATATCTTTCAAATTCCGTCTCGAAAATTCAATTTCCCTCTAGTATGGGAACGACAAAAATGATGTCACAAGTAGCCTTGAAGCAATGTTTCCAGAATTCAGCATCTGTAAATATGTCCATACATCTTGCGAGAACGTAAGCAATTTCATCTGCTGGTTTCTGTAAAAAGTCATTTGGTACTTCAATAGAGATGCTCTCAAAGAAGCTATTTGTCTTTTTTCATTTGAATTTATTGGGAAGTTTTCCTGAGAGGTTGAATGGAACGATGCCGGTTGTCTTCGAGAATTATTCTTTCTACACTTTAACAATAACGGCATGATAAACATTGGGCGGTTGCTTCTCTGCAATAACGAACAAAGAAACGAGTTCCCATTCATTTCGACAGCCAATGTTTTCATCTTACATTTCCGCTTCTTTGACGTTTTTAATAACCCTGAAGATATTTAAGGCTTAAGAAACACTTTGTTGTTATGAAGGCTGAAGTTTACACTTCAGTCTTCATAAAAGTAATAGAATTTTGTTGGTTTACGTGGCAGAATAAAAAAAAAAAATTTTCGCTTCACTTCACGTGAAGCTAAGAGCATGACAAAAGGGTACCATGGCTGCAGTTGTTTTAACTTGACCGTGTTGCCAGGTGATTAGAATTTTTGGAAAGAATGTTAAGAATTTGCATTTTTATGAATAGTGGAACGTTGTGTTGTTGACGTGTTATTTACATATAAAGGAAGTGGGCACACACGTCGAATTGTTTATGGTTGTGTTTAATTTCCAAAATTTTTGCTTCCTGTATCGACTACATATCCTTTAATTCAGAAACCGCAGGGATTTTTAAAAAATGTCCTATATTGTTTACAAACGTGCAGTTGTTTAAATTAAAATTAAGCAGTTAGTTAGAATATCTTGAGATGCTTAACTGTGAGCTATTATTTTGATTCATCGTAAATGGTTCAAAATGTTTATGGATGCAATTATACAGAACACTCAAACCGATTTAATTCACCTAGTACTCTTCCTTTAACTTATATTTAAACTTTTATGTTTTGCAGTATTATTTTATCGGAGTAACTCTGCGTACAGAGACGGGAAGGATCCAACTCAGTTGATCACCAACCTCCTGGAGCTTTTACAACAAAAGCCATAATGAAAAATGCATTTTCTGTATGCCTGAAAGCGAAACGTATCATCACATATGTACCTGAACTGCATTCTCAAGTTCTACCAAGTATTTCATATTTCAGTGTGACGTCGATTATGCGAACCATTTGAAAACTGGCAAATAATGTCCTACAGGTGCGGTGTATTTATTAATTTATTTTACATTGGGTACACTTTTTTTTTACTATTAAATTATTTTGACTTGCAGCATTGGCTCCAGGTTAAAATACGTACTGTACCCGCTTAGATTTGGCACTTTCTTGTAATAAAACCCAAAGTATATTAATCCTCTTTTTCAGACCAGTGGCGTGACCACCTTTTCAGTGCAGAGTACGTCGCTTTTACGGTTTCTGCTCATATTTTAAGCAGTGGAAAAGCGTTCATCGTTGTAACACAAAAAGCGTTTCCAATTTAGGTTTATCCCAGCAAGTAACTGATGTACTTATGTTTGTTATGTATGAAAATTGTATATGTGTTCTTTGGTCAAGTTTGTTGGACATAAAAAAAACACGAGTTTCCGAAACACGAAAACATGATGTGCTCGCTTGAGACCGACTAACTCGAAAACCGCGTGACAAGAAATCCACTGGTGGGATTCGAACTCAGGACCGTGTGGGAGGACAGATCATAAACACTGTGGCACGCGTGAGAGCTTTTTGTTATCGTAAGAAAAAATAAAGAATAGGTACGTTGGACTCACAGAAGTCCTGGAGTAACATACATTGACAAGTGTAAACCGACCGCGAGTCAAGCCCATACGTTGCTACAGAAATGCAATCCATGTATTTAACCGTGTTGCGAGTATATCTGTTACATAAAAATGAAGATCTAAACTATGTGTTCATCTTTAGACTCTTTTGGAGTATAGCAGAACTTTTATTTCATTTTTTTATATTCTTGTTAATTTGTTTTAACGCCTTTAAAATTTAAGAGAAGAGACATTAAATCAGGTTTTCCTGCATTTCAGTCTGCGTTATACTTGTGGCATGTGAATTGCATCGCTTCACTTCTTTCCTTACTCCGCAAAAATACCTGCGAAACCTAAAATGTAGTGCTATGTAGCGCAAAAATCTATATTATCAAATTTGAATGGAGATATTTGGGAAATTTATCGAATCGATTCAACCACACTATATATGGACCACAGAAATCAACAATTTCGTTCTGAATGAAGAATCATTTTAAAAATGACCCCACCCTTTATCGAACTAACTGATTAACCAAAATAGTCAGCAGGATCGGAATGGAGAATTAATTATGTGTTGAGATTAACTGTGCGTTGTAATTAGATTCAACGTAAATATTTCTAATTTTTTTATGGAACTATTACAAAATTATATAGAACGCTTAGGGAAAAAGAATAATCTTATGGCTATTAGTCTCCGTTCGATATACACTTACTGATCCAATAAAGAGAATTTTTTTTTACTCTAGGGGCAGTAGGGGCCCTTTCCAATCCGACCCCACTAGTAAATCCCCAATTAGCTAGGATAATCGACATTCAATTCTATTACTTTTTGTTTTAGGAGTCTCAAATCACCGCGATTAATAATCTGGAGTTGGTTTCTTTGCTTGGAGGATAGTTGGATGACTACACTGAAACTTTCACCGAATATGATGTTCAAAATGCAACCAAGAGCTTGCATTTCCATTGAAAATACAAACAAAGTGACCAAAGAAAATACTTTTGTAAGCGATGAGCAGTAAAACTTCAAATAGGAAGCAAGGAAGGTGTTTCGCCCTACATTCTAGCCTGGTCAATCGTAAATAAGCTATCAAGGCTCTCGGAGGGTCAAACCTGCTCCAGTGCATCCCTTTCGCCCCATTGCCTCGTAGGGCCCCTAGGTAATCCCCCAGGAGGCAGTATTGCTTACTTTAGGAACCACTACTTTAGATGATCACTGAAGTTGCCTTTCAAAATAACAAATGTATTTCCTCATATATTGCAGTCTCTGCAACACTGATGTAAATACATTGCCTCTATTGGAATAATGAAAGTCAAGGAGAGTAAGATGGCTAAAAATTCTCAACCTATAGCGGACTTTCTTCAGTGCATATTCATATGTGTGTGCGTGTATCTCGTAAATAGACCTTAGTTTGTGTTAACCTACTGACTTTCCTGTGTTTCTGTTAGTGTGGTGTACTGTAAAACATGGCGCAGCTATAACTATATATCTAATAATAAAGCGAAACGTAATTATAACAACATAACTCTGCGTATAAATTTTCAAAATTAGGGAATAAAAGTGCAAATAAAAGTGTATAGAGCTATATCTAGTTTTCTGATGAAAGGGTCTAGCAGAGGCCTTCGTGGGTCTTGAATTTGATCTGCACCCACAGTAACTGGAACCGCACATGAAACCCGACCCGCAACCCCCAAAGAAAAAAAAATAAATAAATAACGTATTAAGAAAATTTTCTTAACGTATTAAGAAAATTTCTACACGTCATAAGTTTTCAAAATTAAAATAAATCTATTAATATTTTGATTATATATAATAACAGAATTAAAAAAAGTAATTAAATTGAAAAAAGTGAAAATATATTTGTAATATAATTAATTTTACAAATTTTTGGTACGCCGCTGCTCAGTAACAGTTAAGCTATATTCTTTCTTGGATTAGAAAATCCAACTACAGAAAATTCTTTCGCTGTCATGAATAGCAATAATTAAGTCCCTCCCGTTTCTCTCTACGCAGGTCAGGCATGCAATTGACAAAGGCTTGACAAAACTGTATACTCTAAAATGCCACCATCCATCTTGACCCCAACGAAGGTGTATAAGATAAATTTATGCAAATCAATTAATAGGAAGGAACTACAATCGCCATTCACAGCAGCTTTGGAACCATGCACGTGAAAGGCAACCCAACAACCCGTACTGCGGGTAACCAAGGGTACCCACGGGTATCTGACCGGATATACGACTCCAGTTTAGAACTTCGCTCCCAGTTTTTTTTTGCATTCATATATTTTATGTATTTATTATATATTTATACATTTTTCACATTCAAAGAGATAAATTGGCGTTAAAACGAATGTAATTTTCAAAATACATTTAAAAATTTCACAATGAGGCAAAATGTAATTTTATACAGGGTGGTTGGCGGGAGTTAGGCTATTCAGCATCTGTCGTGTCCCTCACAAACTTGTAGAGGTCGCCGTCAATTGCTTTGACGGTGGGGAGCATCTATCTGGGGATAAAGCGATCGTAAAGGGAAAGTCTGTTGCGGAAAGCAGTTATTGTGGGAGCTGACCTCGGTCCAGGTTGCGGATTCAGCAGTCTCACATGAAATATGCTTACTAGTACCCGGATAATAGGGAGAAGGATATTCTATTAGAAGAATCAAACCCACCTCTTGGTGCGACTTCATACTGTCTGATGGCTTATTCCTCATTCCAGAAATCGCATCTCATCAAGCCTGTATTGCCTGTGTGCATCTATATCGATCTGGAATCACTACACTGTGACCATGTTTCTCTGCATTTCATACTTACAGTAGTATTTATGTATTTTGTTTGTCCGTGTTGGCCGGAGTCATCTCTAAAAGTATAGTGGTTTGTCACTTGTAATTCGTTTACAGAAGTTTGGGGTTCGAATCCCGTCGAAGGCAGAAGGAATTTTTAAAGACCTCTTCAATAGGGCTCTGTAGTCAGCCGACTGGAGTGGAGGGGTATTTATAGTTAAAAAAAAGAAAAGAAAAACACATTAACTGTGTCAAGATTAGCCACACAATGAGGGAGGGTTGGTTATGGAAGAAAGCAAAAATTGTTTTCCCACTCACGATCGCGGTTTAGCTAAAATAAGATAAATTGGCCGGAGGAGATAAGAACTATCCATCGATTACAAATTTGTCCCCTTCTTTTGGAGATTCTTTTCTAATATTAGAATTACAGATTGCCATTTACGAGAACAGTTTTCCTTTGAAAAGATCTGCATAAAGGTGAACATTTGTATCATAGAGAGTGGAATGAGATTGTGAGAAAAGAGTTAATTAACAATTGCTTTCTTTTGAGTACACCCAAGGAGCTGTTTTGGGAGAGCTCCAGGGGTTGGAACAGTATTCCAAGATAAGGTGGATTTCTAGAGTGAATTGGTTAGAAGAACAAGAGCTGCTCTGAAGAGCAAGCGAAAGAGAAAACTTAAGTTTTTTTTTTGCAGGTAGATGAAGCAGTATCAGACGAAACGTTTGTCTTCTCAACTCGTTCACTTTAAGAGCACTGTAGGTTTCGATAACATTTCGTATTTGAGGTCGGCATAAAGAAACCGTAAATAAATAAAAGCTGATACTTTATAGCTGACTAAGCACTAATCTAAACCAACATACTCAGTCTGAAAAGCGGCAACTGTTTACTAATCTTCAAAATATTTTATACTTCTTGTTTCTTGTCAGATTTTCTTCTGCAAATTTCGGATAACAATGAAAAAGTTTTGAAAATTTGAATTCAGATCAGTTAAATCATCTTATTAAAATTTATTTCGTTGCATGTGGAAGTGACTGGAATGAAATTCTCTTGGCTTGGCCTAGAATTTTTTATTGTATTTTAATTGTATATTAGTATCTTAATCTCCAGTAATTAATGCATTAATTCGTTTTTGATGCATATGTCTCCACCGACTAATTTATATATGAGGGGAGAAAATTAATAAATTGGAAATGTTTGGATCGAATTATTTAAAATTATTTGCCATCTAATTCATAACTGAAGTGTTTGTTCAAAATATTTCACTTTCCTCAGGTGTAATTGAATTATTAAAATTCATCAAATCAATCACGGGATTCTCGTGCTGAATATTCCTTTTGAGAAGCGCTCTTTAAGAGTGATTGTATTCAGTCTTAAATTTCGTCCCAAGAACGATTTCTCTAGTAAACTCAGTTTTTGTCAATCGTAGAATGTACTGAATGAGAATGCGGACAAATGTTATGAACTCCCTCATGTATTATGCATGGAGCTCTGCTGGCAGGGAGCAGCATGTACCGAAGGCACTTTTTCTAACTTGTTTACTCAGAGAAATAAGGAAGAAAGGGAATTTCCGCTTTCTGCTTGTGAACTAGGAAAATAGATTTCGAGAACACGGCAGGAACTAACACCGAGGTTCATCAATAGTAAATAAGCTAACTTATACGGGCTACGAAATTAGAAAGGGTCGGGCAGACAATTCAAAAATTAATGAATTGCCTCATAGGTCCTCCTTCTTTCAATACAAAGAAAGATTGAATGTATCTATAACCTACATGATCGTCTTTTGAATAAAGTTAAAGTTTGGTGAATAAAGAATTGGATGAGGGCGAATATAATTTCACGTTTTTCATGTATTGGACTTAATAGAGCTCACGAAAAAAAATCATAGAGCCCGCATTTCTTGTGTTTGTTTTTATGGTATTAAGGGTATTGCACACAAGGGGAAAATATCTAAAACTGCTGAAGAAAGCGATTGGTCTATACTGAGTATGTCAGTGTTCAATCAGAGTGTGCCCAAGAGGAAAAACGTCTTAATCATCACAAAAGGTCGTCACATATACAGCAATCTATTAAAAATATTTGATAAATCTCTGCTACTTGTCCTCTCGCCCTATATTCAAATGCGTCGGTTTATAAATGCCACTGCGAATTCCTTAAGAGGATTAAGTTGACCCAACATAAAACAAAGTTTCATCTAACCAAAAGAACTTATCAGTAAATCATGTAAAATTACCATTATGAAAAAAGAAAGAAATATATTGCTATTACAGTAAAAATAGGTTATCGACATGTATTGGGAACAGTACTATTTCTTTACATAATCATGGAATTTGTTCCTATATTTATCATATATGTTACTTTGTTTGTTGAATCAATGAAATGGGTACGAAACTGTAAACAGTTACAGCAGTTTGGAGTTCCTGAAGTGATCGTGGGTTTTCCTTCGTAAACTTTATTTTTTGTTACTCTGTGCAGACAAAAATCAGATAGATTCGAGTGTGGTGAACGAGGGCCATAAATGTTTTGAAATGATTTGATTAGTAAAAATTTCGCGTAGGATCGATTGTGTAGCAGTATGGGCATTAGCTGAATCTTGCTGAAAGCACTTAGTTTTGATTTAATCCTCTTTTATTTCGCCGATCAATTGGTAGAGGATGTTGGAACCGTAACATTCAACGAAAAAATAGCATTCAGAGGTTATTTTTTCATTGAAGAAAATATGCACAATGATTCTTCTTCTGGAGGTAGCAATCCAAACACTAACCTTCTGCGGATGGAGAGGCGTTTGATGTTTACTGTGTGGATTTTTGGATGTCCATAATCGGGTATTTTGAACGTTCACATACCTTGACAAAGGAACTATGCATCATCAGCGAAGAATGCAAGATCCAGAATTCCAAAGAATCATTTGAAAGACTTATCACGCAGAATAACATAACAGATTTAATGGATTTAGATTTTAAGAAGGAAAAAATCCTGTGATGGGTAAAACTTAATTTCTCCATCCCAGTTTGGTTTTCATAAGGGAAAATCCTGTGAGGATGCTGTGGTCTCTTTAGTTAGTTAACCCTATACCAGCTTCCAATTCTCTATAAGAAATGTCTATAGTCATTAACTTGGATGGCGTTTTCGATTCCCGATTGGCGTTTTGGTGGAAAAACCCCTAATTGTCTTACCAAAGTCAAGCGTTCTTAGAAACTTTCATGTTATGAGAAGCTATTTTCACATATTTTCATCCAAGTAATTCTCGAAACAGCAGTCTCTCACAAGTTAATAACAGTAATGACGGTATACTAATGCAACAGAATCTAGAAAAGTCAGGCAGATGGGCTGAGAAATGGCAATTGAGGTTTAAAATTGACAAATGCAAGTACTGCGTATGGGTAGCAGGAACCGCAGAGTAACGTACCAGCTGTGTGGTACGTTACTCTGCACTCCAGGTATCGAAAAATGAAAAAGGCCTGGGGTAATTGTGCAGTTAGATATGAAGTTTTTTTTCTGAACAGTGCAAACAGGCTGCCAGGAGAGCTCATGGGGTTTTATCAATGATATGCAGGAATTTTGCTAGCAGAGATAAGGAGGTGATTATCTCATTGTATATGCAATGGTCAGGCTACATCTTGAGTACTGCATACAGGTCTGGAGGCCTCATTTTAGGAAGAATGTAGAACTGCTGTAACGAGTGCAGAAAAGGGCAACGAGATGTGAGGTGAACAATGTGGGGGTGCTCTTACCAAGAAAGGCTTCAGTTCTGCAAATTTCAGCGCCTGGAGACTAGGAACCTGCGAGGTGTTTAAGGCTTTGAAGGGATTAAGCAAGTTCATTATTGATGGGATTTTTCCTCTTGCTGAGACTACGCACATGATGAGCATAAATTTAAATTGAGGAAAGCCGGTTTCAGAATAGATATGTGGAAGTTTGTCTTTTAGCCAGCGGTGGTTGATTGCTGGAACAAAGTTCCAGTAGTTGTTGTGGAAGTTGGGAACCTAAATAAAATCAAGAACGAACTAGAAAAACTGTTGGAGGGAATGGATGCGTGAGATGGGAATTTTTTTGGCAGATGTTGTATAAGCTTGCTTTCTTGCATCATTTGCCTCTACTAATGGCAATGCTAAAAGAGGATGTCCTAGGGAGCAGTTCTTGAATCCATCTTCTGGAAGGTAGTTTTGGATAGCTGGCTTTTGCAGAAATCTGCTAATATCTTGGCCTAGCTTATGCAGATGATTTGGTTCTCCTAATTCGAGATTGACTGTGCCTTCAGCTTGAATAATCTACTAATAAACTCTTTCTGAGTTAATCAAGTGGTCTAGTAAAAATAAATTACTGATATCTATCATAAAAACGAAACTGATAGTTTTTAAGGGCAAGTTAGATTACAGAAGACCTCCTAATATAAATATAGATCGTAAGCAAGTCCCTTTGGTATCTCAATTAAGTAGTCTTTGCGTAATTTTAGATTGAAGATTAAGAAGTTTATTTATTTTCTGTTTTCTTTATATTATTTATTTATTATTATTATTATTATAATTTTTTTTTCTGGTACCTCAGTTTGACAGCCTGTTAGTACTGGATTTCCTGGCACCCACTGGAATAGCACTGCCTCCAGTAGGTGCGGATTTTCGTCCTTTTACGACAGACAAACATTTTTTTTGCTTTGATTTGTTGTCATCAGTGGGTTTCGTTCTTGGATATTGGATTTGTTGTCATCAGCGGGTTTCGTTCTTTTCAGGGCAAAGATTGTTGTGGCTCACCCCATGGTGGTTATTGACACACTTAGTTATCGGCCACCTCCCAGTAGTGGGCGACAACTGTGGTGTAGATGGACACTGGGCAGGCTTTCTAGGTGATTGTCTTCCTGGTAACTAAGTGGCCAGAAACAGCACAAACAGCACAGCAAAAAACATTACACACATTTCTGGCCGTTTTACAGAGTTTCTGTGTCATCACAAAGTATCTGGGTGGAGTTGGGAGTAATGTTCCAGAGCCGCCGTACATAATATACTATACATGTCTATATGTAAGCAGTCTAGTGTTGAGGCAGGAACTGCTATGCGCGCTTACAGGTAAGACCATACCTCTTCATAGAAATCCCCTTTAGTACCTGGTGATTTTCATCTTTTCGACCAGTTAAAAAAAAAAAAAAACTGTTATTCATGGTTATCGCAGCTTGAGACCGATTCCTTGATGCAAGGATCATCATTTACCATTAAATCTCGGTGAATCTGGATTTTTCAGGTATGTTTATGCAAAGAAAGATATTTAATGTATGTGCAGTACAATGTTGAATAATCAACTTGACGTGAATGTTTATTTAGACAATCTTTTGAAATGTCTCCGAACGACTGATTATCGGTACTTAGAGATGAGCTTCTTTACGGCTAAAATTTATTACTCTTTCAGCATGAAGAGGATTCCAGTCGAAAAATGACTCCCATAACTTCATTATTCGAGCAATTAAAAACCTCATTTAGATTAACACCCTAATACAGTCAACGCTGTTTTGAATTCAGTGAAGCTTCTGAAGTAAATTATTTAGAACTTTAATATTTCAACTCAAATGATTTTTATTACTTTATTTCAAATTGAGCTCATTAGTTTGCAAGAGTGGGTAAAATTTTTAAGGGCTGCGTACAAGGTCTATTCTCCAGAGCATTCAGCTATATCCTGCTTAAGCTCTTATCAAATACGTAGCACAGAAAACTAAGAAAAGCCTCATAAAAAGTAATGCTTACAGTGAGTTCCTCATTCTTTCTAATTACATAAGAAAATTGCAATAAACAAAAGAGAGCACGAAATTTCCCAAGAGCACAGCCTAACGAATTAGCTGTCGATTGTCAAGAACTATCTATTTGCAACAGAAGAGCCAAGCATACGAGTGGAATTCAATTTTCGAAAATGCCTTCATTAACAAAGAGTACAGAAAATTGAACAGATTTTCCCGGTGTTATCATCGAGAAATTCCCTAACCGAAATTCGAACGGCATATTGATTAAAATACATTTATCTTTTCGTTCTCGTCCCATGACCATAATGATGTCAGGCTTTAAAATCCCACTGCACCTTCCTAAACAACGCGAAATTGATAAATGAGTTCCGGAAAGCCCCTTGGATTCCAAAGTATTATGAAGATAGAAATTTCAGCCCTACTTCAAAGCTATCGCAAAGTCAAAAGAGCTTACGTCTTTTCCTAGCAGGCCCCGGTCAACTTCTGTTGACTACAATGCACCCTAGTGGGTAACTTTCAACAGACTTTTATTATCCTGTTTTTCAGAATTATTTTTTTAAACTTAGTACACCGTGGCTTATTTCTGCCGTAGAAGTAGACGGCAGACAAAGAAAAAACAAACAAAAAACTAATCATTGTAAGCTGGTCGATAACAGGAAGCAATAAAGCCAGCAAGAGTGCTTTTCAACTTATTGTAATGGACGTCAGGGATTATCGAGAGATAAGTGTTCACTTTTAAAATTCATTACAAGAGCAACATTTTTCACATAAACTGTTATATTCATCCCCACTTTATTGATTTTACGAGTATTATACATTTTATTTTCAGTGCACTGTTCTAATTTTTTTATTTGTTGGACAGTGGGTGTAAAACATGTACGCTTTTTAATGGAGGATCGAAGTCATTCTCTGTTGCACGTTTTTTGACAGTTTGCCACATCTTTTTGAGTATACAGTCGCTTAAATGGAGTTATAAAAGTCAAAAACAGACACGCAAAAACACCTGAAAGAGTCTCATTTTGAGATGATTTCTCTGTCCATTTTTTTTCGCAATTTGTGACAGCGACACTCCTAATAGCCCAAGGTATTTCATAACAGCGAATCAGATACATGGAAAGAGTAATAAAATTACTTCTTTTGCGTGTTTAACCTTGTTTACTGCGTACCATCTGTAAAGTGGAATATCAACAGTTCGAAACCGTTACGATATATTAATGAGGTAATAGAATATCATTGAGTTGAGGAAAGCTGGTTTTCTAAACAATATAATATTTGCATTCGTAATGAAATACAAAGCAGTTAACAAATTAAGGTACTTTATTAGCATTGGCAGTAATTGAATTTCTCAGTTGAGTTTAATGTATCGTAATTATAGATTAAATTCTGTGGAACTGCTGTCCAAAACGTAGTTAAATTGCGGTACAAGGATTTTGTTACTCGTACGAGTGCATAAATGTGATCTATTCTTACCTTTATCTTCATTATGCTTAGAAAACTTTATCTGTGTGCAGCTAATACCCAAGGCAGAGGCGTTTCGGTATTAGGGGTAAGTAATAATAAATTCTGCGTAATTTGTTCGTACTAATTAAAATTTCTGTAACTTTTCCTCTGGGATATTAATGTCCTTTATAATAACTGAAGCATGAAATATTCATTATGTGGGTTCCGAATTTAGAGTGAATGGGAGCATTCAGTTCTATGAAAACTAAGGATGGAAACATACTGTAAGTTTAACAAATTTGAAGAATATTCCATTGTAGTATTGTATATCTTTGAAGATCAATCCTTACAACCATTTTGCCTTTAATACATAAAACACCGAAGTTTAGTTTATTGACGCACAATTTTCAAAACAGATAGATGATATTAAGAAAGTTAATGGTATGAGCTACAATTTGATTTTTGAAATCATCTACTGAACATTTAGATTATTATCACAAGCATTAGGTTGAAGTGAAAATACTGGCATTTTTTCTTTGCACAGTACTTTTGCTGGAAGCCAGAAGTCTAATGATGATATTGCCGAAGAATATTCAATAATTACAACCTTAATGTTTAATTGTAATGTAGAATGAGTTTAGAAAGACCGGTTATTAAGAATTAATTTTCTACATGTTTTAAATGTAATTATTATAACTTGCCTGTCTTAGGTAACAGAGGGCCTAAAATGGGAGAGTAAGTAAGTTGGTTCGAGCTCAATAATCTTTTTATTTTTTAAGGTTGACTGCAAAATAAAGTACAGTTGTGAATGAAGTACAGATATTGTATACAGGGTGTTCGCAAACGTTTACGAAACTAAAATGCAATTTTGTGAATAGGATACATGATACAAACTTGAAACCACTTCAAGGTGATAGAGGATAACTTCAAGTTTTTATTCGCCAAACTAAAAATTTGGGATCTGCTGTAGATTGCAGCATAATTGCATAAATCTATTCATGGCAGAAGTTCGCCAGTTATGCGATGAGTGTAGCAAAGTGTACGACCTTTCTGTGGAGGAACTACTGTCACAGGAATCGTGTGGACATGTGTATATGTAAAGGGCGACATCTAGAACGTCTGTTCAACTTCGCCTCGTGTCATTACGAAGAACAGAATCAACTGTAAGAGGGCCAAAAATGTGAGTGGTGTAGGTTTGTGTGAGAAGTGTGCATGTTCTTTTGTTGTGTCTGGCCGCTTGGCTACCCAGAAGTATCAGTCACCTGGAGAGATGATTCTGGGTGCTCGTCCACACCACCGGAAAGTGGGCCAGTTCCAGTAAATCATGCAATGTCTCAAAGAGACTATGACCCACCAGATGTTGCCAGAAGGTGAGCCAGGATCCTCTGGGGGCCCATTTTTTTTTGCTGTACTGGAGTGGCTATTCCAGATAGAATGCGAGGCAAAACAAAATAATAATAAATAAATAAAATAAAAAAAGAAGTAAAAGAATAAAATTAAATAATAATGAATAAAAAAAAAAAATATATATATATATACATTTGCTGCACTAGAGTAGCTGACTCCAAACAGAATGTGAAAGAAAAAAGAAGAAAAGAAAAGAAGTAATAGATACACTAGGGGAAAAAAAAGATAAATAAAAAAATTACTACCTTGGACAATTAGTTGGTGAGTTCCACTCTGAGAATTTGTCTCCTACGCTTGAAGACTGCAGCTGCAAAGTTTTGAAGTGCTCTGAAGTTCGCTGGAGTCTGGAGCAGAACGTCCACCTGATTTTCTGTAATGTTGGTTGTAGCTAACTGCAGTATTTATTTAGGTCTTCATACTGAATGCACTCAAGAAAAACATTTTTCCAATTTTCCTTAGATCCACAGGAGCAGAGATCCGTTGTAATAAGGCCACATTAGTGGAGGTTTTTATTCAGCGAGCCATGTCCAGTAACAAGGAATGAGGTCTCAAAGCTGAATGAGAGCCAGTTCCTGACAGCCTTAGAAGCCAGGAAAGTGACGTCCGGGAGCACCAATCAAAGAATTATCCCAGCGAGTTTGCCATGTCTTTACTAACTCGTTGTAACAGCGAGCTTTCTCAGCCTTCAAATCCGCGTCCAAGCTGAGTGCGAGATTGTGTATTGTAGTTTCAATTTTTTTCCTTATTCTGAAGATGAGGCCTCTGTAAACAATATATAAGTCTAGCAGGAGGATACCCACAGTCACTTGGGCTGCTGCAGTGGATACCGTTCGACAGATTCTGTTTCGTGTATCTGGATATGTTGCAAGATTTCCTTAGTCCCAACTGTTGGATAAAAAATGATGTCACATGATTTTCCAACAAGACGGAGCTCACGCGGTTTTGAGTAGACTATGGTTCAAGCTCGCGCGACTGTTAAATGCAGTTAATGATTGTATTCATTGTCAAAATGATTAATGTAAAATCTTTTGACTTAATAGTCGTGCTGGAGTATAAAAAATGAATCATTTTACCACTTGATTTAGTCGAGTGGTCAGGCGTGAGGGTGCAGAAGCACACGCGCTTTGAGAGCAGCATGGCTCAAGCCCACATGACTGCTAAATATTGTTAATGACTGCAATCATTGTCAAAATAATTAATGTACTCTTCCGACCTAGTGGTGCGCCGAAATATAAATAAGAATAAATTCGTACGTATCTGAACGCCGAGTTTCCTCGGAAATTGATTTGGAAGAGGAGGACCGATTTTGTGGCTTCCACGTTTCCCTGATCTGAGAAAGATATTTTACTTTTTGGAAATTCCTGAAAGGCTAGGCTTATGTGTACCACTTATGCCCTGAGCCATTACGGAACTTAATGCATTTGTGAAGCACTCGGCCTCTTTGAGAGGAATATGTTGAGCCGAATATGGGAGGAACATCTGCAGAGTAACTTAATGTGCCGAGAACAACTGTAATTAAAAGTTTTAAACATTCTTTATTACCTGGAAGTTGTTTGGAGTTTATACGATGTACTCTGTTCACACAATAACATTTTAGTTGTGCAAAGGAAGTTTGTGTACACCCTACAAAACACTATAAAACAGATTAGGAAGAATCAGTTAGGCTAATTCCTTGCAACTAAAACAATGAAAATATAAATCATCAAAAACAGCACATTCTCTAATGTGCTCAGCCTTCACATGTTTTGTACTGTAGCCAATCACTTTCTGATTATCCATATATTCTATCAAAGACAATGCAAATATTTTTCCCTCTCGAATTCATTTTCCTGTTTTCGATGATCCTAATGAATTCTTTATTTCACCTGTTGCTTTACTGCTATTGCTAGACAAAGTGAGTTGTTTTGTAGGCATGCGTTTCTTTTCTTTGCCTCGGCATCTAATAAAGAATTCTTCTATGACGAATCCGCGAAAATCGTCGATTGCACTGGTGTTTCTTTTTTCCGGCTGTTCTCGTTCCCACTGATGGAAAGATAGCTAGTGTTTTCTATTGATATTTATTAATTCAGCAGAACGTCTTGCAAAATAACGAGGTTACCCAAGATGGGATAGTCTAAGTTCCATTATGGAAACTGCTTCATTTTGAATTCAACAGCTACCGGGACTGTTGTTAACAGCCACGCCAAAGTTGCAATGTTTAGGTAATTTAGGCTAGCATCGCTATTTTCAATTATCACCAAGTATCAACTTTTATAAATAGCTGTTCAAAATAGCCGTTATCCTCACATTTTACGTGGTAACAACACCGAAATTTCCGAAACTTACCTATAACTGTCGATAGCACAGAAAATACACAGTGAATCTCGAACTTTGTACTAATAAGCACAACGTCTGTTTTAACGTGAAAGAAGACTTTTTTTTTTAAGATTGAAATATCGAAGTTATTTTCTGACTTACCATGAATTAACTCCTAAAGTTGTAATAGCTGACACACTAATTTATGTTAACAGAATTATTGATCGAGAAGTATATTTGACAGCTTTGCGTGGAATATGGTTGACTACTTGGATGTAGCGTCTGCCTATAATTCACCTTTGTTTATTGGAGACTATGTACAAGTTTTCGTTCATATTTTCTATGATTTATAGACAGAACTTTACTATATAATATTGCGACGATAAGAAACTTCAGTAAAACGTGAAAAATTTCCCCAGTTCTTTTTTTTTAATGAAAACCCCAAACCCGAGAGGTATTAGAACCTATAGTACTTAGTACCGTGCATGGGCTGAAGGTTGAGAAGAGAGAAGATACTGTTGATATTGGACTTCAACTTCTGTAGATTGTAGTTTTCAGGAAATACGTATGAAGAAAGGTTGTTCCAGAAAACAGACGTAGAATGAATAAGTGAGGAAGAAAAAAAGTTCGTTCTGTGAGCTTGAAATTGGACAGAAAAGGGATGTTCACTGGTTGCGGCACGTGCTTGAATTGCTTTGGAAGAGGCAGCGGGAATTATAGAAGCCAATTCGGAAGAAAAGTAGTGCCCATGGAAGTATCTATAGACAAGGCATGCAACAGAAATAGAACGTAACTGTTAGAGACAGTCATTAATTAATCTAACTGCCCTCTTCTGAATGGAATCGAGAAGCCTGAGAAAGTATTCAGTAGTAAGAAAGGGGGTGGTGAGGACATGCTTTATGAAGTAATGAAATTTTTAGATATGGCAGACACATGGCAAAAATATATCTAACTTCTTTACATAACGTGGCCTGGACAATGCCTCCTCCCGCATACACCCTACTCAGACCCCCTTCAGTCACATCTGGCAGAATACAAGCAGCGAGATTATGCATTAGCTGATGCTGAAGCCTCCTAGAAAGTTACCAATAGGTTCGTTCGGTGTACTAACTAGCGACCGGCCTGTGAACACCGTTTTAGTGCTGTACCCTCGAAATGTAAGAAAGATTGGATCTCATCATGATGTCAATCATGACTTCAAAAGACATCAGTCATACTGCATGATGGAAGAGATGGGTGGGGGAGGGGGTTGCCGGAGCATTTCTTTGGAGACTAAATATGGGTTCCACCAAGTCAAGATTCCAATAAGCAAAGTGGTGGTTATTGCACCTGTTGATGATAGTCATCTACCACCCAGAATTGCCTGGTAATACATAAAAGCGGCATTCCTCCGTGTGGCGTTGTTTACGTTGATTCGAACCTGAGTGGTCATCTCTAGTATGCTAGGTGCCGTATTTCAGGACTTGCATATGGGGTTAATATTAGTAACCCTGGGTATACCCAGGGTCGCTAACAGTCTCAACATCGTGAAGGTGGAAACAGCAGAGGATTTGGCTGTCAGAGAGAGACCGGACTTTGCTGAAATTAGGTCCACTTGACTTAAGTGCAATCCGAATATCAGCGTTTTAGACTCTCAGGTAGCAAGCCCAGCTTGGCATACCTGAGATAATGTCTGTGACAGCCTTAAGCCTTTCAAGATTTCGTTAGTTCTTGGAATATTTAAAATATTCCATGTTTCTGTCTACATATTTATAAGATGTCCGGTCCGATAATTCCATCCAATGTCTTAATAAGCTTACAGAATTAATCTGCTCAAAAGTTTTTTAAATTCTAGATATCGCTATTGGTGTTTTATTTATTTGATTTTTTGTCCGAGGTTCGATTTGGGCAATATTGATAACACGCAATCCTTCACATATGGGTCATCTCACACCTTGCTAAAATGCGTGCGCACTCAGTGATAAGGCGATGTAACAGAATAGAAAAAGAACAGGGCTAAGTGTGATGGTAGGTTGTAATATAATTTGCATTCTTATTTGACACATAGCAGAAAGAGTGGAACGCCCAATATGAACTGTTGGAAACAGTTAATTTATTTTGGTGTTTCACTATAGATGGCAGAAGTAATGCGAACAGTCACCCCATCGATAACTTACAGAGCATGTTGGCAAGAGAAACGGATACTGAGAGGAAATTGGAAAAGTATTTTTAATGAGCTGAAACACAGAGAGAGAGAGAGAGCGAGAGCGAGAGCAGAACTAGGCTAAATGTACCAACAAGGTATGGATGCATAAATATTAGAAAATTAGCAGACGTTCAAATGCATTCTGCATTCTGAAATATAACATGTGAAATCACAGAATTTTGGAACTATTCACACATTGTCCAACGAGTTTGCAGTGTTAGAACAAAATAGAGGTACTTCTTTTGAATTATACGAATGAGCATTACCCAGAAGTGGAACAAATGTATTTTAGGTATAAGGATTTGTGGTTACCAGCTTACATTTACTCTTTCCAAGCTCTTGAAATACTCTTGCTGTGCCTTGTTTTTACCGTGATGAGAATCGAAAGAAGATTTACGTTCTACCTCTGACCTAAAAAACAAAGCTCCTCAGTGTGTTCTGACGCATTCGAATAGTTTCATGGCTGAAATCAGTGTTTCTATATTGTGGTTAGCAGTTGAAGATTATCATGAGGTATTAGAATTGGAATCCTGTTCTAATACCTCATGATAATCTTCAACTGCTAACCACAACTCTTAGTATACAGCATAATTTCTTGGGAATATCTTCGGTAATAGAAAGTAATAATTCTGTTTTATCGACTGAAAAGCATCCTTAATGTTTAAGAGAGATGCATACGAGTCTAGAGACTGCAGAATAATTAAATTTTACATATTGTATTTTTAAAAATATTTCAAGGTGTTGTTCGACAACGTTAAACATTGTCTTCCTGGATAATATATTTGAACCAATAAAGTGACAGATATTGAATCCTGTCTAGGCCTATTATTCTTCACACATGAAAAAAACGAAGAGGAAAACTACTGCTTCTTAAAAAGGTGACAGCGAAGAACTTCGTAAGCTGTGGAACGTTCCTCATTATATAAATTTGTAACCGTAGAAAGGGATTACTCCTTTGAGAAGAAAATTTTAGAAATTTTCCCATCTCCAAATCATGAAGTAATCTCACATGCGTGTTCATGTTCTTAAAGTTGTAGTGGTTTTTGATTTTCAATATCCTAGAACGCAGAAGGGAACAAGCGAGCCAACATTGCGCTAAAAAAAATTAAATACCATTGATTTATCCTCCTGTGCTTAAGCACCATTGAGTATTTATGAAACACGGATTTGTAATATGGTTCCATATTACAAATCCGTTCATGCATTCAAGTAAACCAAAGATAGGAACCAAGTATTTGAAGAAAATATCGAAGTAATTCACAAGGAATAAGTTAAAGTAATGCTTCATCAAGGCTACTGCTAAACTTGGTCATAAGCTCTACTGGAAATTTCAGTGTTGCAGAAATTGCTGATGTATGGGACCAAAATTAGATCTCTTAACTATCATTAAGGAGCTTCAATGCAGTATATTAAACACAAATTCAAATGCATGTTAGCCTTCGTATTTTATTAGCTATGCATTTTGTAGATATGTGAGATGTTTTGTGTTTACTACAAACTATCGATTGCTACGTCATCATTAAGAAAATAAATGATAGAAATAATCAGAGGTTTATAGCTTTGAGAACGTGATTAATACAAAGACACGAGAAGGAACTCCGATAACAAGAATATCCAGCATACCACGCATGCTGCGAATACGGTGTTAAGTGATGTGATGGCTTCGTCTTTGGATTAAGTGAAAAGCGGGTTAGCTAGATGACCGGCTCTGATGACACAACCTATTATCGACCGTAATGAGCTGTCTGGAGGTAATGACACCATAAGGAACATGGAAATGACTTCTGCAGCAAAGGGAGCTCAGTGCACTATCGTCTGTTAAAAGAAGCAATAAATATTTGCAATCCATCGTCACCGAAAACTATTATATGAAGAATTAAAAATTATTCTTGGTTTACATAGAGGTCCTACAATAACCGTCAGAAATGCACCTTTTCCAGTTCCAATAATTTTAAGATTAAGGGATTGTGATTATTTTGAGTCAACTCTCTTTCTTTCACCGTTGTGAGAAAACCCCTATAAAAGTTCCTCGCGTTATTGATGGGACTCGAGTTCAAGTCTTTTCCACCCGGCGTGGGGAGGACGGCGATTCTACCAACTGTGCCTCCCACGAGGGCAACTAGTTGTGTCATCTACCTGAATTATCCATTATTTTTTACGGGTGATTTGTCTTAGTACATGTTGGAGGTTAGTGAATATGGGCTACAAGATATTTTTGATGATTTAAGCAATTTTGCTATCGGCAGGGTTTCTTTCCCAACCTTTATGGTGGAAGCTAACCGACCTAAGAAGCGAAGACGTCGCATTCACTTGATAATTTGGAGGTCATGCTAATTTTGGAGAAAAAAAAAACTTCTGGGAAGTTTAAAAACTAGAACGTTCGAACCAAATCTTAAAAAGTAAAGTTTTCAACTGGAACGGTGTTTGGCCAAATCTGATCACTAAACTACAAATGATGTTTTTCGCATTTGAGTCTATCTTTATTCAAAACACAGATTTGAACAAAAAAAAGCGAAGACCTCCAAAATAGGAGAGATGAAAGTAGTGAGTAAGTTATTTGTTACACGATGCTAATTTGCTAAAGTTTGGGGTTCATATTAGGCACTCTCTGCTCTTTAAATAATAGATGAAGTAGATCTTGAATATCCGTTTGTATAGATTAATTAAAATCTATACAAACGGAGTTACGAAAATTAATTACTATTCGCTCTAGTTTGTCTTTTATTGTTCTGGAGCTACTAGACTGCGTGCCACTTATTCATTCTCCAGAAATTTGTAACAGAGATGTTTTTGGAGAGTCTTACTGGTTCACTCGAATGTGTGTTACCGAGTCCCATTTGCTGGCGGTAACAATGATAAAGGAATTAAGAGTGCCGCTCTGTACGTATGTTTGTTAGGCTGGGCAACCAGATTTGTAAACGAAGCATTTACTAGTTTAAGACATAAGATGCTTTGTTTAACCTCGAAGACAAACAGAATGTCGTGCAGTGATGTTTACCTACAGGCAAGCAGCCGGTGCACGATTGCACATCTTCGACTTTCACGGCCCGGTGCTTCTACTTCCTGTTGACATAGCGTAATTAAGCGCAATTAGCATTTCTATAAGATAATTAATTTTCATCTAATAATAGGAACAACTAATTAGAATCCATCTATTTTTATTAGTTATTCTAGAACGTAAATAAAAATTTTATGCATTGTGCAATGGTTGCTTACAAGTGTTTGAATGATCAATGGAACTTTTGGAGTAACACGAATTAAGTATTCCAACAAAGGAATTGTCTGGTTACAGGTGGCGTCATACAGGAATCTCTATTATATGATGGGGATTTTTCGTACGTGTCTCTGATAGAGTTGCTTAATAGATTGAACGTTCAGATTTTCAGATAGCTGGCATTATTTATATGAGATATCTAACCTTCTTTTAAAAGCGTGTCATGTGTGCGTCTCCCTATTACAAACCTCTGTGTTATATAAACGTTAAAATTAGCGATATTTCATCACTATGTTATACACTCACTGGTCAAATAATTAGAAACGTTTTGCAATACGCGTCAAAAAAAACCAAAGGAAATCACTGATGCGTCGAAAGCAACCATCTCAAAAAGTGGAAGAGGAAAGTAGAAGGCAGCTCTAAAAGGAAGAAATGTGAAGAACAGAAGATCCTGAATAGAAGCATTGAAGAAATCAGAATAGAAAATCCGGTGTGAAGTAGATCACTGAAAAATTCAATTTAGGAAAAGAAATCTTCTTTAAAACTATGCGGTAACAGTTGAAGAATGTGTGGTCGTGTGAATATAAGAAAGCTAATTATTTCTGCAAAAAATCTAAATTCGATTTGGAATTGTACCACCAACGCCAAGGATGGACTGCAGAACAGTCGGAAAAGATCATGTGATGACGAGTCTTGATTTTCCTTGTTTTTCACCAATGGGCGAAATGATGGCATGAACCTCATGAAGCTAGGCATCCAGACTGACTCTTGTCCACCACTCAATCATCTGGAGGTGATATCATGTGGTATGGGCAACGTTCTGTTGGTACCCAATGGGTTCACTCATACCGTGAAAGGTTGTGTTACTTCCAATGAATATCCTTCTGTCGTATCGGACCGACTTCACCCTTAAATGTTTCAATTTTACCCGGAGATTGCGATAGATTCTTTCAAGAAGACAAGAAATATCCACCCTGCAAAAATTGTATCTGAACGATTATAGGAACACTCCTAAGATTTTCAACATCTACCCTGGCTACTTAAATCTCCAGATCTGAATTCAATTCAAATAAGAATATCTGGGATGTGTTGGAATCGGCAGTTCGGCTTGGCGGTTCTCTACTAACCACAATACAGCAACTAAGAACTATCCTGAGGGAAGAATGATGAAATCTGGATGTAGACTCTCTCAGAAACCTAGGTGCAATTCATGCATGACGGGTATGGGCTATAATTCGGACAAAAGGTGGCCTTACTAGTTATTGAATAAAGGTTACTAATTTTTTTGGCTAGTCATTGTGTATTATTAATAAAACCTTTATATAGAAATTGGATACACTCTGATCTAAATTAAATTTAAAATTCATTGTTTTTAAAATATTTAGATGTAAGTTCTTAGATAGAATTAGTAAAAAATTCAGAGCTACAGCTCAAAAGTTCTTAAAGAGTTCCGAAAAAGTTCTTTTCAGTTCTTAGATAGAATACTGAAAACAAATTCCGTTCATGTAACTGGCTTTGGAAATGAAAAACAGTAACCTTGTTAAATGAAAAATATCAGCAAAAATAATTTGTAACCTTTAGTCTGCGCAGTTCAATTCGAGAGGCACAGCAGAATTAATAAATAAAGCAGGAAGAAAAGAAGAATTAATTAATAAACAAGGAATAAACAAGGAAGAAGGAAAGAAGAATTAATTAATAAACAACGAAGAAATAAATAAACGCAGTAATTGGGATCCATGGAATTCTATACCTCCAAATGTCCAAATCCACACCACGTACAGTAAGACATTTGACTCTAAAATCGGGGGGAAAAGTTGAAGAATGCAAAATTTATAATTTGAGAAAACAAATGAGAGTTGATGATTGTTAAGTATCTGGACTATTATGTAAAAAAACGTTTTTTCCACAGCATTAGAATTTTTTTTAATAAAAGTAATTACATTTCTTTCAATTAAGATATTTTATTTTTTAAAAACATATAGCAATCTGCATGCTATTCGTACTATTCCAATACAAATACGTGAAATAAATCTATTAGCAATATTTTGAAAGGGAATGCACCTCATCTAAATCTGATTGCGAAATTGCGCCTATTTTTCGTTTTTAAACTCAAAATTAAGTGGCAGTGTGTTAAGACGCGGCTTGTAGTCTGAAAACCTACACGTATCTCATGTATAGCAATCCAACTTTTCTTTTTTGCTGTATAAATTTGTATGTGGTGTCACAAAGAACGTCTGAAGTTATTGCTTGATACAACGAAGTGAAAGCACACAGAAAACAAAGCTGGGTTCATGGTCCATGAACTCCAAAGCAGGTCCATGTTATGGTAATAATGATGGTTAATGGAAAAATATGTAATACGTTATCAGACAATTCAGTCAATAATGCGTTGCTATATTTGTAACGCAAAACCATCAGAAATTAATAATTTAAATTCAACGCAA
This sequence comes from Mastigoproctus giganteus, assembly GCF_048544385.1. Lineage (NCBI taxonomy): Eukaryota > Metazoa > Arthropoda > Arachnida > Uropygi > Thelyphonidae > Mastigoproctus > Mastigoproctus giganteus. Next base: position 109,792,999 of record NC_143575.1, read on the forward strand.
TACACAGCAAGACAACAAACAACATTTTATGCTTTTGGATTATCTTCTCTCCATGCCTGGATCCGATGCTTTGAATATTTACCGCAAATATCTTATAATATGCCATTTAAGAAGTGGATGGCAAGACCTGCTGAAGATAAATAAAGACTGAAAAACAGAAAGGCTAAAATTCAAGCAGAAGTCACAGAAAAAATAATGGTTTCGTATTATATAACATGGAACGGGGCCTACAAAAATCGAGGTAAGAACGGCAAGAAGATCCGTTGATAACCCACTTATATCACTACAAATAACTAGCCTGGACGAGAGCCTCATCAGAATATTCGCAATAATTTTTCAAGACAGCTTGTGCAGTGAAGATCAATACCTACAGGCAAGCGGCGTGTAGGTATTGATCTTCAAAAATATAATATTAAAAATTCACAATGTATAAATAAACAACTGGGGAAGAATTTATTGCATTGGTACACGTGGAAAAGACATTGTGAAAAATGCGATTATCCCAATCGGCCAACTTTCCAAGGAAGCACAAGAAGCGACCAGTAAGAACTTTAAAACATGCAAAGAACAGAATTGCAGGATGCTTTCTAGAAAGGCAACAAAGGGGAATTTGCCGCATAATTTATTAATTTTATCCGAAAAATTCCTCAAAAAGGAACAAAGGAAAAATATTGAAGGTAGCGACGGTGATGAATAGAACGAGGTATGCTATTTAAATGCTGATAACTCTAAATTATCAATTCTGGACAAAGTTACTGGAGAATTAATTTGATCAGTTGGGTGCCACCAAGCCGCTGTGGTATTTTAGAAACCCTACTGCTACAAAAAAATTAAGTCAGACAATTGTATAAAAAGTCGCTTTTTTGAAATCAAAATGTCAAAGTGACATTTTGAATAAGAAATTTGAATAAGAAATTTGACTCGTTCTACGTGACCCAGATTTCACAAAGAATGATTTCTTAATGGTGGGTTCTGTGACTTATAGAAGAGAGAAAGAGAGAGAGAGATGGTGTGTCACAGCAGCAGTATGTGACTTTGATATTTTGTGATAAATTTTTACATTATATGTTTGTAACCCCGTATGTCATACAAATGGGGTATGCCAGTTTTATCATTTGTATTTTTGCGTTTTTTTTTGTAGTCAATAAATGCAATTTATATATATTGCGTCAAGAGGTTGTGACTGGTTGGTATTTTAATTTTAATAGAATTGTAAAATGCTCACTCTAAGCATAATAATTAAAACGAATTTGTTTCCCTTTCTCCTCCTTAAACATTTTCACATCTTTCGTTAACAAAACCACAAAATTTTCCAGACAAAGGGAAATCTTCAATGATACTTTGACATTGGACAGTACTTACTGGAGGCAAATTCTTTGTCGAAATATTATTTAGCTAAAGATAATTACCTAAAATAATGCTGCCATAAACATTGTTTCTTCCGCAGTCTACTTAAGATATAACTACCACATAATTACCAAGAATTCCCGCTGGAAATTTCTCCTGTAATGATCACTGCTAAATTATTGCTCAGTTGTTTAATTTCTATCTCGAACGGTGCGACGAAATGCACGAGAAAAGCTTTGCGCATCTGTCTCCCAGGCAGTTAGCTTTATTTTTTTCAGCTGGTGCGCAGGGAAGTTCAATTTGTCTGATCTATCACGAAGAAAAGAAGAAAACTAACTGAAGGAAGTTCTTGTCACTAATTTCAAGACTTTACTGCTCTGCTAATTAATGCAATTTAAGTGTTTTCTTGATGGCTTGCTAAGAATTATGGTAGTCTGAAGGTACGCTCACTTATTAATTAATAATATTTAACATTTTAAAACTTCTGAGCCATTATTTCAAACTTTTCTGGGTCCTGCAGAACAGCATTACGAACAGCTTTGTAATTTTGGTGGCTTTTACTGGACGAGAAACTTCCACCAAACACAATTTTCGTAACATGCAAATAGCCAGAACACTCCCCAAGATATTGAGTAGAATATCGATTACACGTAGACGAGAATTTCGATCGTGGGATGCCAACGGCGTTCCTGCCGCTTTCGGCAGCCCAGGTTACGACATCATTTTCTCATCGCAACGTCTTCATGTAATCTGATGAAATTTTTGAGATTGCCTTCCATCAACCTCGAACTACACCAGTGTGTTCGTCTCGGTTTTTTCTTCCCTCTTAGAGTAGATGAAGTGCGCTCTTCTCAATCAGAGTTGACGATCATCATCCAGATAAAACTATTTAGGCGTTTATGCTCTCATCTAGCGTCGAAATAGGTTCGCTGAGTTTTCAGTATTTGAAGGGGCATATAAAATATATGTGGGCAGTAACCTCAGGATAAATTCAAATTTGTAGGTGAGAAGTAAGCGTCGTAAAATGTATTGGCATCAAATTTATTTCTGAAACATTTATGTAAGAGAAATTCCAATTTTCGTAATTTACTTTTTGGCATCAAATTTATTTCTGAAACATTTATGTAAGAGAAATTCCAATTTTCGTAATTTACTTTTTGGCATCATTGTCATTCCTGCCTATCACTTGTAACTGTCTCAAATATTACATTGATCAAATAAATATAACTTAGTTTTTTTTATTATAAAATTTACTTTAAAATTCCATCCTGATAGAAATAATTAAATACTTTAATAAAAACCGACGAAGGTATTTTTAAGTCCATTTTAATAAGCAGTTTTATCTAAAATCTTTTGGTGATTATGTTTAATGCACGGTTATTTTTAAGTTTTTGATTCCCAATAATTAGTGGCACCTAAAGGATAAAGTAACAGAGATATTCTTCAGATCGGTGAACAATTATGTCTTCAATGTCACTTTCCAGCCAATTGGAAAGGTCATTGTTCGAATCCCATCGCCAAGGATGTCCAACTCGGAAATTCTCGTGGGCCGCACAAACAGTTCTAGGGGAGCTGGGGAACAGCACAAGCAGCTCTGGCATGCAAAGAGTACAGCAGCAGCATTACTGAAAAACAAAAACAATTAGATATTTTCACGTGTTTTCCCTTGCACCATGGTGACTTCACCATGGGCATTTATGAGGGCTAGTGTGTCTTACTGTTGTTGCTTGGGGTTTAATAATCGCAAGAGCAGCTTCGGCTATATTGTGCCTGGTTAGTGTGTCTTCTTAAAGGAGATAATAAAATTTAAACTTAATTTTAAATAAAATTCATAAGTATGGTTTATACATTTTATTTGAAATTAAGTATCACCATTTACTTATTATAATTTTCATTTAGGTTTAACACATTTAACCAGTGAAAGTTGACACCAGTTCGGAGCCTCATAGCACACATCTGAGGGCCTCCAGTTGATATACACTGTACTTAAAGACTAGGATATCCGTTGGTCACTCAAGTGCCCATCACCACTCAGATGATCCTGCTCAGATAGCAAACAAACTGAATGAGTATTTTGCATCTACATTCACACGTGAGGAATTATTACAATTTGAAAATGGAAGAAGGTTATCAAATTGTAGCAGTGTGCTTAATGATTTTGTAATAACTGAGAGCAAAGTGGAGGAGAAATTGTTGAAGTTAAACATAAGAAAGGCACCTGGGGTGGATGGGATCTATCCAGTTATTTTAAAGGAGGCGGCAAAGCAACTAAGCAAACCCTTAGCCATAATTATGAGAGCATCCTTGGACTTAGGGGAGGTTCCCACGGACTGGAGATGTGCAAATGTGTCCCCAATTCACAAAGGTGGATCGAAGGGTGACACGAGTAATTACAGACCAGTTAGTTTAACTTCTGTTCCGGGTAAAATAATGGAGTCGCTGGTTAAAGATGCATTGCAGGATCATCTAGACAAGACTGCAGCAATAATTCAAACACAGCATGGGTTTGTTAAGGGAAAGTCTTGTCTGACAAATTTGATTGGTTATTATGATGTGGTCACAAAGGAACTGGATGCAAAAAATAATTTTGATATCATATACTTGGATTTCAGGAAAGCTTTTGACACTGTTGCGCATGGAAGACTACTGTACAAATTGGAGCAGAATGGTATTAAGGGTAAGTTGCTACAATGGATAAAAGGATGGTTAAGTGGGAGAAGACAGAGGGTGGTAATCAATGGGTGCTGCTCTTCGTGGACTAATGTTATTAGTGGAGTCCCACAGGGTTCGGTGTTGGGTCCACTGTTGTTTTGTGTATTTATCAATGATATTGATGAAGGTATATCAGGCTTAATGTCGAAGTTTGCAGATGACACAAAGGTTGGCAGGGTTGTTAATGACAGTAATGGCAGTGTGCTACTGCAACAGGATCTAGATAATTTGGACAGATGGGCTAAGAAGTGGCAACTGAAGTTCAACCTTGACAAATGCAAAGTACTGCATATGGGTAGAAGTAACCCCAGAGAAACGTACCAACTGTGTGGTACTACACTTAAGGTGGTAGAAAATGAAAAAGACCTGGGAGTAATTGTGCAGTCAGATATGAAGTTTTCTGAGCAGTGCAGACAGGCTGCTAGGGCGGGTCATGGGGTTTTGTCAATGATATACAGGAATTTTTCTAGCAGGGAAAAGGAGGTGATTGTCGCTCTGTATAAGGCAATGGTCAGGCCACGCCTTGAGTACTGCGTACAGGTCTGGAGGCCTCATTTTAGGAAGGATGTAGATTTGCTTGAGCGTGTACAGAGAAGAGCAACACGATTGGTGAGGGGAATGAAGGGATTCTCAAACCAAGAGAGGCTTAAGTTCTGCAAATTGCAGTGGCTGGAGACTAGGCACCTGCGCGGTGATCTGATTGAGGTCTATAAGGCCTTGAATGGGTTGAGCACGCTGAATTCTGATGGGATCCTTCCACTTGTTCAGATTACCAACCTACGGGGACATAAGTTCAAATTAAGAAAGGACAGATGTAGAATAGATGTGCGGAAATTTGCCTTTAGCCAGCGGGTGGTTAATTGCTGGAACAAACTTCCATCTGTCGTTGTGGAAGTTGATAGGTTAAATAAATTTAAGGAGGAACTGGATAGGCATTTGGAGGGAATGGTGTGTTTTTTTTTTTTTTTTTTTTTTGGCTGATGCTGCATAAGCTCCTACACTTGCTTTCTCGCATCATGTGCCACTACTACTACTACCACTTTCGCTGATGTTCTGGTCCCCCTTGTTTATGCGGGCCATAATAAGATTATGTGAATAATCCTATTATGGACGAGGTCCTCGCAGTTAGCACAGCGGTAACGATCGCCATTCTTCCATACAGTGTAAAAAATGCTTGGGTTGAAATCCCATTGAGAAGGGAAGGACGTTTATTAGCCCTTTCCCCATTGTAGGTGAGTTCGTCTGTTTTGGGTGCGAATTGACTTATATAAAAATGCGCTGATGTGGCGGGTCTGCATATTTCTTGTATTTATCACAGGTTCGTTTTTGTGTTGTTTATCACTGTAATGTGCTAGTAACTTCCAAGAGACGCTCCCAGGAACTTATCGAACAGCTCACAGTGGCCATTCTTACATCGCAATATCACGGGTTTCCAAATTTTCTTCTGTGTTCTGGTAGAGACGTTGCTTACCATCGTGTAAGTGCGTGTGTTTGCGTCAAGAGAGATAAGTTTAATTACAAACAATAGACAAAGTTTAAATAAAATAAAATACAAGGAACACATCATCGTTAACTACTTTTGCATGTTTCAAAATATTGTTTCTGTTGCTGAATAGTAAAGCGCAAGCAATTTATGAAACATTTTTATTTTTCATACAATACGAGTAATTCTGCATATTTGATCAGTACATAGGAGACAAAGTATTTGCAATATATTAATATACTCGTAAGAATTAAAGAAAAACAAAGGTTTATCTCATTAGCACTTTGCATATGGATGACTTTTGATTTATCCATCTTCTCCCAATAAGGCAGTTGCAGAAATTATCTTGATATTGATTGAAGTGTGGCTCGATTTTTGTGCTTTTTGGTGTTATCTTTCCTGTAGTGAGTTGTCGATATTCTGTGAATCGACAACTTTTTAAATCTTAAAAATAAACGTTATTCTGAGCGTAAACTGTTGTATTGTGAACTCAATATTTCCAAAAAAAGAAAAATCTTTCACTGATTCTTTAATACAATGAGAGACGAGTGAAAAACGGACATATACCAATTTCTTTTTTTTTTTTTTTCATTTTGTTCAATTTTAGAATTTCAACTGCAATACTTGGATGTGTTACAAGCTGACCATAATTATATTGTCATTGACTTATAAACTTTTATTCAAGTCTAGTCATGTGGTGCATTCTGTTGGAAATGTATGAGTTTAACTCGCAGTACTACGCAGCTCACTTTTAAATGTGATTTTCGGGTATAATTTTAATTTATCAACTGGATTTATAGTAGAAATACCATCGCATAAGTATCCTAAATTGAATTATAAATATTTCCGAATATTTTGGCAATTAAATGATAACCGTGGAATGATTAACAAAGGAATATAAGTAGGCAACGATGTTATTCTTAAATCGTTGTTATACAACAACGATTTAAGATATTTCCGGTTTCAGGAGGTTATTCCTAAACTAATCCAACGGAATGGAAGATGCAAACTAACTAATAAATGCTCCACGTCACTTTTGTTGATAAGACAGGCATTATCGAATTTGCCTACACTCTGAACTGTCCTGACATGCAGGGCTATAATTAAGCGAAAAATATTCAGACAGTGAAGAGAATTATCAATTGTCTCAGCCTTCATAATTTATCTTGGAAGGTTCAGTTGGAATCGAATGGATGGCACAAATTTAATATTTATCAAATTTAAAGAAGTCTGTTCAAAAGTATATATTTTTTAAAATTTATTGTACGAGGTGGTCCCTGCCAAATTCGGTAACCCCACAGTATATTTACAACACTATACGTACAGTATCACAGATACAATTCGTAATATCGTACAGAGAATGAGGTACACCCATTCAAAAGTAGGCAACGATGTCCAAAGTCTATCCGCACACATGGACCCTCTAAGAAGAAACGAGTAATCCAAGTCGCGTGCAATGCAAGGAACTGCGTGATCCTACCGAAATCATTCGTTGCACTTATAATCTGAGAAAAATGAGACTGTCACAGCACAAGGAACTTCACATTGCTTCTGAGTCGAGTTCAAAAGTATATCTAGAGTGATAAGATATAGCAAGTATCACGTGGTGACTTAGTCCCGTTCAAAATGGTATCCTGTGATAATGTACTCAGCCCAACGATTTTTAGACTCTTGTGCTTATGAATAGCCAATTTCGAAATGTCCGAAAGCTAAGCCATCGTATTACTTAAGTATTATTATTGTTCGTCCATCATCATACCAACTCCCCACTCCCCCACTTCAGGTTTTTGTTTTCTAGTCTAGGAAACAAAAAATCACATGGAGTCATATCTGGTGAATAAGGCCCCCCCCCCCCCTGTCAAGATCGTGGACTACTTCTGACGGTTGTTGTTTTTGGTTTTTAGGAGCGTATGCGACTTAGTACATATTGCTCCACACTTTTGACGGAATCTTGGTCCTCTTTGAAACGACGGTGTCAGTATAAAACTTATGTACAATCTGTTGCCTAGTCCCATATGCTATTATAAGCCAGATCAAATCACTTGCAAATTTTCAGACTTTAAAGCAAACTTTAACACGCACACATGTTGTTACAATGCACGTGCGCGCGTGATGTCAATGTTTTGGAGTGCACTCCGAAAGTTTGAAATACATTACAATAAGATGCGAAACACGTATTCGTTATCAGCTGACAACTTTCCTGAAGTGCCTTCTATTGTCTCAACCTTGAACAACGAGCGTAATCCGGATACTTTTTTTGAACAGATTTCATGTCTTCCTTCCTCTTAGTTTTATTTTATTTCAAGTTACATTAGGGTTCAATTTCAAAAGAAGCTGCTCCTCTTGAAGATTCTGTTTAATAATGTTGCAGCAGATGCTCTAAAAATTTGTTTCTTCACGCTTATCCCACCACTCTTCTTAGCAGAGTTTAATACATTTCACAAAGCTGTCAATCATTCCATTGTCAATCATGTCAATTAATAGAAGATTTGCTCGTTAGGCATTATTTGGTGCATTGGGATCCATGGCTACCATGTGTATTGTGTCATTAATTTGTTGGGTGTTCTAAGAACTTTCCTACCTACATCTACGACCAATTATACGTGGGACTAATCTCCTACACAAAAGTTCTTTCAATGATATGTGAGATTTGATCCCGAGGCTTTAAAACATTCGCTAAACTGTTGCTGAGAGCTACGAAGGTTCCGAAATAGACAACCAGTAGTACTTCGACAGTCACGTGAGAGTTGGTAGCCCATAGCGATTAGTAAAATTTTGCTCGGAGAATCTATTATGACGATGTTATTTATTATGAAATATTTTATTCCATACATAAATAATATATTAAACGGAAAGATAAACAAGCAGCGCGTACACAACTTTTCAATTTCACTTAAACGATCCTCTGAGAAAAGCGTGCTGGCAACGGATGAATGAGTCAAAAAATAAGAGAGAAAGATTTTTCTTTCTGGCACTCAGCCCAAAAGAAAAATTCTAAATCAAGAGAGGGATCGTTGTTAACGTGCATAATGACGCTGATGCCTGACTAGTGGATGATTAAGAGCCCACAAGTTGGAATGAATTTGATTAAGAGAGAGCTGTTATTTTTTTATCTGCATATTTTTCGCAATCTGACATCTGCTTAGAATGGGCTAGATGCATCTCTGCTAATGACAGTATAAAAACAACAGAGTAAAGCTGAGAAATAACTTATATTAATAGATTTAGAAGAAACTTCACTAGGGCAATATCATTCCTTTATAGGGATGTTGGCCCTTTGAGAGGGGAAGTTAATGTCTGGAACATTGCGCATTTCAGTAGGAATTCTCTTGTTGACGAAGCACGTGAAGAATGTTTAACATTTATTGAATATTCTTTGTTATTGTCATCAAATAAGTACGTGTATCTTCGTTCTCTAAGTACTGTTAATCACTTATGTATATACTGAGACTTTCGGTGTAATTTAATGCTGACGAGAGATCCTGCCATCAGAATCGATACGTCTCTGTTTATAGTTTATTTTCGTGATATATTCTTAAAGTTATATCTTTGCAGTTATCATAAATATCATCGCTCTTTTATATATATAAAACTATATTCGTTTCCAGCTAACAGTTACTTTTCTGCTTTCTGTTTATGGTCGTCTTTCCATTAACTTCTTACTGCTCTAAAGCGTTTTTACCAGGATTGTAGAAGTTTGAGAAATAAACTCGATAAGCCGGAACAAACACTGAAGTCACCATGGGTCGCCCCCCCCCCCGCACCAAGAACATCGAATGTGTCGCAGCAGCGGGCTACACTGTAAACTGCAACTTTAGAACTCACGTTAGAGGTGATGGTGTCGCTGTTAGTGATACTTGCGAGTCCATTGGGGAAAGCCCAGTACGGCAAGCTCTTTTAGCTTGAAAAGGGTTAAATGAAATAACCTACTTGCTGTAGTTGCAGTATACCAAACCGAATCGATTGCTGGCAGCTGGAATGATTCCTATCATTATGAATCATAGCAACTCTTGTGTAGGAGTTATTTGTGTTTGAATGTAGACTAAGCTTTGGCCCACACATACAAATGTTTCTTTAGAAAATCAATAGTCCTGTTGACTCTGCAAACAGCAACTGCTATATCGATATATCTTAAAGGGCCAAAAATATCAACTGTTTAAAACCGGGAGTCTCTCCGTCGATACTGTATATTTCAGCAGTGTGAGTATTAGCTATCTAAAACAAAAAAAAAAAAAAAAAAAAAGAGATAAACTTTGGTTGCTGTATATTGGATTCTACATTGCCTGGCCAATCTACTAGGACCGTGCAGGTTTAGGCGATATACAACAATCTATGCAAAAATATGTAAATCGAAGAGATCATGGTGTGCGGTATGTGGGAAGGCGTTATAAAACTGTATGACAGACATGCCCACATCAATTCACTGGAAAAGAGGTACGGACAGAATCTCACTCATGTCCAAAGAAATGTAATTGTCGGTATACTTTTAGCAGGTGCTACGGCAAATTAAACGGCTGTACTTGTTGAATGTTCAAAGACTAATGTCTCTGAACACTCAAGTCTTTAATAAATAGAAACACACCAGGGAACATCTGTGAACAGACAGCTGGGGTTGAAGATGGTTGATGGAGAGACGTCTGGAACGAATTATCAAGTGTAATCATTGGCAAACGACGGAACACATAACCTATGCACTTAATGAGGAGACATCACAAGCATCAGCGCCCAGAACATGGCCCTTGCAGTAGCATAATATGGTTATAATCGCTGTCCCCTCACCGAAAAAAGCCCGGTTCAAATCCCGTCAATGACGCGAGGAATTTGCATTTTTTGCACAACGTAGCTGAGTTAGTCTGTATCAAGCGAGAGTTGCATTGGGTACTGTAGTGACGTGTGTTAAGTGAGAAGCAACATGACATGAACAGTGTACTCCACCACTTGATCAAACCAGTCTACAGAATTTGAAGATGTTACTTTTTGGCTTTCACGGTCTGTTAATCAGGACGATCAGTGTTTTATTCTTAATGTAAACTTATAATGTTATGTGTAGCAGTGCATCCATCAGACTGACTGACTTGATTGTTAACCTGCATTGTAAAAATTTAACACAATGAAGTGAGGAAAAATTGATGTCCGGATATTTTCGTGTACAACTAATTATGCTTAAACTAATGCCTGGTTAGTATGACGACTAATTGCGAATAAGTGTAGCAGATAGGTACACTACTTCGCAATTAGTGATATTTTTTTAATGGTTGGTCACACAGACAAAAATCTGTCATATTAGATGTCAAAATCTGTCCACTCAAGAACGATCTAATCTACCCATGTATCTCATCTACTCATATCATCTAACGATCTCATTTACCGATGTGTATTATGTCCGTAAATTGCTTGTGTTCTCTGGTCGATTTTCCTGTTTTCATGGACGAAAACCCCGAGTTTCTTGGGTGGAAAACTTTGCTGTTCACGCCTGAGCGCGATTAATTCAGCCACAGAACGAAAAAAGCCCATAAAAGTTCCTCGCGTCATTGATTGGATTCAAACCTGGGACTTTCCGGTCCTGTGTGGGGAGGACGGTGATTATAATCACTGTGTACAAGGGCGGACGGTACACAGTTAAGGAGTTTTGAACGTTGAAAGTTCGAGCTTGCACAATAATATGAAAGTTGTCGGTTGTAATAATGATGCTACATGTGCGTTATGCGCCAAAGCAACTAAGGCTAAGAAGTGGCGCTGTATTGTATCTGTAATTGCACGTATCCTTTGATCGGTTTGTTGGACAAAAAACTCGAGTTTCCGGGAGAAAAATAAAACCATGTAACCCTCATGGGACTAATTGAGCTTAAGTCCGTAAAACTTGTCGCGTCATTTTATATCTCTTTCGACTTGTAGGCGCAATGATATAGTGATTCGCCAATTACGCTATTTGGACTCAGAATATCTTGTTTCTAGAGAATAGGTGTTACTACACTTTGGCCTTAGCCAAAAGGCCGAGAAGCGATTACTACCTACTCTTCTTTTTACTTTTAGTGGCTCCAAGCCATTTTGAATGTGCAAAAGAGTCTCGATAAACCAGGGCAGACTCGGATTATGTGGAATGGTAGAATAAAGCGTATTTTGTTTTAAATTTATTTTATTTATTAAAATTAATTTAAAAATCCTTTAAACTAACAAAAGAAAGATAATTAAAACGTTTAGTGATAACAAAATAAAACAAAATAAAGAAATAATCTAATCAGAGATTTTATACACCACGATAAGTAATTTTAATAAACTAACATCACGTTACAAACTCTTTATTCGGTCCTTGTTCACATGAATAATGAGTCAGAACAAATTCCTTTTATCGGGGGGTCTGCTGCAATTAAGTATAGGCCCTCTTGGGTAGCGCAGTTGGTACGACCGCCGTACTTCCCACACCGGGTGAAAAAGACATGAGTTCGAGTCCCGTCAATGACGGGAGGAATCTTTATGGGCCTTTTTCACAATGTGGCTAAGTTCGTCGCTCTCAGGCGAGGATAGCAGGGTGTTTTCTCCCGGAAACTCGGGATTTTCGTCCAGAAAACAGATTCCTCAGAACACATGCAATTTACAGACAATATACATAGAGAATTATGGCCTTAGTTGTTGATGTTCCTAAAACCCAATAACAAATTAAGTATGGGATTGTAAATTTAAATAATTTATGGAACGTCATAATTTGTCTTTTATTCAGAAATTTTTTTTGACAAAAATGGTTAATCACGTGGCCTCCTAGAACCATTAGATGGAGAAAAATAATAAATAAATAAAAGTAAATAAGAAAATAATAGAAATAAAGAATAAAATAAATAAATAAAAAATCTCCAAGTGGAAATAATGTGTCAGATAGTAACATTGTTATTTCTGTGCTATATTTCATGGTTACTCTTGTCGATTCTTTTCCTGTACTTCACACAAGAATATGTGTCAATGGCATAGTTCTTGAAGTCGGATTCTCATTGCCCACGAGAATTCGCTTCTTCTGGGAAATATCTGGCGTTGCCGTTTGCTTTCTGTATGTGTGTGAACCGTGGTACAGCGAGGTGTCGGTTCATATAAAAATTGCTTACTCCGCTGAAATGGGACTGAAGAGTGACGATTTCTGCCTTCCTAACGTAGACCACATCAGGAACGCAGCGCGAGCACATACACCCACACACGAACGTGTTCTTTCGAAGTAAGTTTCGCTAAATAATCAATGACGTAGCTGTCAGGGCAAATGCACCATCTCTTGCCAGATATTTCGAAATAAAACAAGCGCCATCTATTGAAATCATTTCCCGTATACTAACAGAAGATGCGGATCCGGAAACTAGCCATAAAGTAAAGCAGGTGGCGGAGGATATCGCGGAATTACCTTCGGGGCTCAACATTGAAGACAAAATTTTGCCTCGTGCTCCACGGCACACATTCGCTGAACTTTTGGACGTGTGGTTACGGCTGATATACTGTAACTATGAAGTGAACAAAGGGGGGGATGGTGAGAAGCACCGTTATCACCAATACACCGCTGCTGCGAGCTTTCAGCGAATATAAAGCGAATGCTGCGCTAGACGCGCGCAGATTAGGCGAACGGGAATTCTGTTAGAATTGCCATATTGGTTGGTATGTACGCCAGGCATGTTTCATTTGCTTGCTGAATAGCTATGCGACTGTGGACGGTGTCTTGCTTGGCAACTTCTTCCTCGATAAATTGCACTCGTTATGCAGATTCCTGGAACCTTCCACCTCCTCCACAAGAGAAGTAAAATGACGTACCACTTTTCATTCTTACAATCTCGACTGAAACGTGCGGTCAGGTCAAAATTTCATGACTTGTCTAAGTTAAATCCTTTTGAAGTATGTTCGTTTGGGTGGAGAGAGAGCGAGCGAGCGAGCCATCGTTATAATTTTAACTTCCCTGATGCCTTCCCTGACAGTATAAAGGTTACACCACTTGGCTTTCCTTTTGGAAAAAGTTGAGTTTTACTCCTGTGAATGAAGGCAAGAATTTCTAAAGAGTTTTTCAAACGGGAGATGCGTTAGTTGGTATTATGTCGGAGGTGGGATCTTAATACAATCGAGTCTAATTCAGTGACTTGTGATCATGCATTCCTTATGGTTCTCTTCATATTATTTTCATATACAATATAAGATGTTAGTATCTTGGTGGTACTATTTTATATATAACAAGCAATCCGTGTATTTGCTAATGCTAAAGGAGTCATCTCGTTTTGACGGAACAGGGTGAAATACTTGACGACGTTTTGTATACGTATTCCTGAAATATGAGAATTAATGGCTTCTGTTTTAAGTGGTGATAAAATTTTCCTCTTAATTCAAAAAGTGAAGAAAGAGAGTTAAAATATAAACTACACAATCTTATTACAAAAAGAAAAATATCTTCGTTCTGTATTTAAATTTATGCACAGCAATTTTTTCAAAGCAAATTTCTGTCTGTTCCACGCGTGGCGCTTAAGCAGCAATGGTACTGCTCATTCGAACAATTGCTCATAGTTATATGCTATTAGCAATATCCTTTTAATAAAAATTTTCGCGACTGTAATAACGATATTGCTTTTTAGTGAAACTAATTTAAGATTTCTCATGCGTTTATTTTCTTACTCCTAAAGAATCCTTCAAGCCTTTTAAAATAGCAGCTGAATAACTTGTGGAAATCTTAATCTTTCGACCGTTGAGCACTTTGCACAAAAATTGTTCTTAGCAAACCCAACTTGAGCATATTCTTGCGATGAAGTATAAAAGAACCATGAAGTGTAATCGACCCGCTGCATCATTCTTCTAATAAAATGACTTACTCAACTAAAAACAAAGTCGGCATCCAAACTTGTGAAACTAGCTGCTCATTCCAAACCTCGGTTCAAATCGCATCTAAAAAAATACTTTTAAAAGTAAACAAAAATACCACGGACAGTGGAAGAAATATGGTACTTCATCAGCACACATAAAAAAAAAGTCGAATCTGCTTTCGACTCAGTCCAAATAACACCCCTTCTTGCCTTACTTGAGAGATTCTACGGGATATCCGGAAAGATGCTCGAGATCCTCAATAGTTTGCTATCTAGGAGAATGCTTCACTTCGAAGGCGATGGCGTTAAAGTCACTAAAAGCGTCGAAGTAGGGATCCCACAAGGTAGTTGTCTCTCAGCCTTGTTATTTGCAGCAATATTCGTTCCACTAATGGATCAAATTCCAGCGTTCCTATCTTATGCTGATGATATTATTTGCTATTTGCCATGCAAACGCCATGTTGGTCCTTCACAAGAAAGACAAACCGCCTCTGAATCTGTAAACAGCTACCTAAATACATTCTATAAGTATGCTAAATTTTTTGGCCTGTCAGTCAATCCAGAGAAGTCAAACTATCTTATCTTTACGCCAAGTCGGATGACTTCTACTGATACTGCATCTTCTCTACTTCCGGAATTGGCAGGAAATGTCCTGACTCCCACAGACAGTGTCAAATTCCTAGGAGTAATCCTTGATGCCAACCTTACATATAAAAAACAAATCCAAGCTCAGTATTCCAAAGCCCTGAGAGCGTTCTGGGGAATGAAAATTGATCTGTGCAAAACGCACAATAAGAAAATAATCAAGAAGTACCTCGCAAGTTACTTCTGTAGTGTACTCTCCTATGCCGTGGAAGTTTGGTCGGCGGCACCACCCACCAGCCTCAGGAAACTATGGGGCCTCGAATTCTGGGTGCTGAAGTGGGCCAACTTGTGGTCGCACCAGATCTACACAACATCTAAATCTACTCTCTGCTGCAAGCAATATACGCTCATAGTCCACAGAGCCCATGTGCTAAAAATAAAGTCATTCCTTCATCTGTGCTCAGCTAAGCAGGATCACATGAACATCTGGAACACGGTTGGTTGGCGTTTGCCAGGCAGACATCTCCGTAGTACTCCCTCCTTATGCTCAAGGCTCCAGCGGTTACAGAATTTCAAAAGACACTTCCCTAACGTGACTCTGGACACTCTCAACTCGCTCAACATCGACCTGTGGACGATAGACAAGGCATATCGCGATGGCATCTTGTCCCATCTTGCTGTTTGTAAAGGACATTTATGTAAGTGCCGATCTTAGTTAGCCGATGTAATTTCATGTTCTGCTCAACTTGTAGTCCTTTTTCGCTGTAATTACTACTTAATTCATTTTTACATTTTGACTATTATCTTTGCTTTGATCTATTAATTATTATTTAGTTATTATTATTATTTTATTTATTTATTTATTTATTATTTTTTTATAAATCAAAATCACTTGTATAAACAACTAATTGTAAGATTCCTCTGGCTTTCTGTGTAAGGAATCACTAGGGTATAAAATTTATGTTAATAAAGAATCTTATTATTAAATATACATAAAAACACAAACAAACAGAGCATCACTACAGCTCAAAAAAATTCAATGGCACAGAAATTATTTAATCTACAGGCAAAACATAATAAAAGAGCACTTCCTTGATCACGCTCTAAACGTAACAGCATGATGAAGTTTTAGAATGGATAAAGTGCAATATGGAAACAAGCGATTCTGTCATCTGCGTTGAAGATATGCAACACAGATTTCAAAAATTCAATTCGTACGAAAATTAAGATCGCGTGCAACATGAAATGCCTCCTACTCAGGCCCTGCTGATTAATCAACTTGTGAACTAGAATATAGAATAGCAGTTAATTAAAAATTACGAGTTTATAACAATGGTAGCCCCGATGACTTCCCTAGTGTTTTATTATTAAGTTGTCTAGTGCATACATCATTGACTATTTAGTGAAAATCAATACCAGGTGCATACCTCAGCTATTCCTTCCAAGACAATGGAAAGGAAAACTTTCAGGATTACTCTAATTCTTAAACAAGTTAGTAATAATAACCACAAGCTATACCAATTACTGTATCGTCAATAGTATCTAAATTTATTGATAAAATCATGCTGCTATTCCTTCAAGATATAATCTTCGCTAATGCACTTGTCAACGCCGACCGAGCTAGCCGGGTGGGTAAAGTGCCTACCTAGCAACCCAAAGGTCGCGGGTTCGGGTGGGTAAAGTGCCTGCCTAGCAACCCAAAGGTCGCGGGTTCGAATCCCGCCTCGGGCTTGGATCAAAGTACTGCAAAAACCTTGGGAGGTGCATTGAAGCCGATGCGCCAACAACTACCAAAAAAAAAAAAAAAAAACACTTGTTAACACCCATTTTGGTCCTAGAGAGTGCACCACAACAGCAACTAGCTGTGACACCATTGTGCGCATCCAAACTGCGTTTTAAGATAAGACACATTGTGCGATGTCTTTTATTTAGCCATCATAGGTGTTTTGGACAACATAGATCATAAGAAAGCTATCGAGATACTAAAAAATCATTGACTCAGTGGTAATCTTCTATCTGCAATACTGCCTGCACAACAGATATCTCCTCTTACCCACTAGCACTGATGACATTCTTGTTACAACTACAACAGGCATTCCTCAAAGAGGAGGTACTCTCCAGCATTATATTTTCAGCATTTCTACAATGACTTCTGCAAGCAAATCCAAATTTGCAGACATATTATGTTGATGATTTAAAGCGGTTTATTATTTCAAAGGCCTGTGATGATATCCGAAAAGTTAGTCATGATGCGAATTTAAGAATTCTTAAATTCGAGAAGAATAGAATTATCAATTATCTGAAAGAACTCAATTTCAATATCAAAGCAAACAAATCTGCTCAGATAACTTATTCCTTACAGGAACAACCAAACCACAAATAAATTAAAATTGCAGATGTCTCAATTCCAAATGTCTATGCCCACAAAGACATTGGAGTAATATTTGACAAAAATATTTCTTTTAATTCCCATTGTTTGCATATTTCCCAAAAAATTCAAAAAGCAAAGAAGAAATAGCAACCTCATGGATAAAAAAAATCATAAATCATGTTCAAAGATCTATCTTTCTCATACTGTCATATGCTTCCAAAAATCTGAGCTGGAATTCCTCAAGTAACTGTCAGAAATTCCTTGCTCTAGAGAATTTGGGTTCTAAGGTGGCTCAATATTTAAAACTCGGTTTTCCTCATACAGTATCCAGGCAACAACTGTATAAGAACCTAACCACGCAGCCTCTGCAACAGACTATCAATGAGTCTGGTGTCATTTTTCTTGCAAAGTTGATTACTTCTGCAATAATTAATCAAATATAGCCAGCATAATAACTGCAACTCCCAATTCAAGAAGCCAGCAACACTTCAACACTAACCGTTCCAGACTCTTTCATCTCATAAATATTCATACCATTGATTGCCAAAGATTTGTCGCCTCTTGTTAATACATGAATACTAATTCATACTAATTTTTTTGTATTTATGTATATTTCTATGTACATTGATTATTCATTATTTTATTTCCTATGTACGATGTCTACCCTTAGCCATTTGCTATGAATGGCTTACTGTAGTGTGCAATAAACGAATATTTATTTATTTATTATCCAAAAATTGAGGCGTGATATCACACAGTCTGTATGGCTTTGTATACCAGAAGATTGTTATTATAGATTAACGATCTTCAGGTATACCAATTTATACTCTGTGTTTCATAGAGTAAAAAGAATGACTCAATAAATTGTTCACCGAGCTGATATGACACAACAAACCTTTCCACACGTGCATTTATGAATTTTGAACCATACTTTTAAATTTTACCAACAATAGTAATGGCTTTCATATTTCCAACAGGATTTATTCATCATCCCATACAGTCAGATATAAACCCTACCACGTGCACATGCGCCCATGCATTAAATGAGAGATCGCTTCAAAGAAAGCTTCGACAGCCTGGGAAAAGACTAAATTCAAAGCCTCAACGAGAAGGCTAAGTGATAGAACATGAGGCAAGGTCTTCGTAGCCGAGTGGTTAACTGAAATAGTATAAGAGTGACAACGGTTCAAGTTGGCGTGACTGCTAAATACGGTATAATGTTCTTGTATTTTCTCTATCTTGTGTCCTCACCTGACCTTATGTGATTGTTTCGGAGTATAAATGGAAAATTTATTTAAATATGTTCTTTATTTTGAAAATTTGAGTTACGAACAAATTTCTTTCGTAAGTTGGGGACTTGGTATATATTTAAAAAAAAAAAAAACACCCACTAGCTGATGGCTGTACCGAGTGGAGCAATTTCTAATAAATTGCAAACTGATTTAAAAAAATGTATAATTCAGTCTACAAAGGTTGTTCTAAAATGAGCTGTTGAATTTTTTCTCTAGAGTCATGACTAAGGATGCAGCAATATTTTTAATAAATTGTAGTATTAATATTAATCTATAGATAATTTATATTGCCAAAACACTTTATTCTCAGAGAAAGGAACAACAACAACAACAAAATATGCAATTAAGGCTAGAATAGTTTGCAATTTGATTCGGAAAATTTTGCTTACTCGATAATAGCAGTGTACTATAATTATTTCCTGCTCCTTAGTGCTAAGGGCTTGCGGCTCTTAATTGATCCGCATCTAATGGAACATAAATAAGAATGCGTTGGTCTTCTAGCAGGGAAATTATATCCATTGTAAATGAAAATACTTTGTGCCGAATTGAATATCTACTTAATGAGAAAGATCACCGTTCCACTGCAATATTATGCTGAGAAACCGTTACTAAGATCGAAGACTTCTTTAACTTCCCTATCCTCTTCAAAGCATAAAAAATACTTTTTTTTATAAAAGAAATTTGGTGGAGATGGAGAGAACCTGAAATTTTATAATGAAGACAGTTTCAAAAAAAAGCACAAAAAGATTTAAATAAACAAATTCAATTAAATTAATCATCCTTAAACCATGTGAAATTAATAATACTGAAATTACAGCACATTACATATTTATGTTACTAATGCTGTTAACGTATTAAGAAAAGAAACTTAATTAACAACTTACCCAAATTGATTAAATTAAATAACGGTAACCAGCTTTCACAGAGATGACTCCATCAGCTCTTGAGAGGAGGGCGCGATGCTATGCCCCATGTTACACAAAAAGGCTAAAGAAATCAGTCTCAAAAGACAAAATCAAACTCCATAGTAAGAAAACTGAAGTAAAAAAATAATAAGAAAGATTTAAAGAGTCAGAGGTATAACAGTTTTTTTGCAGATCAGTTAGTTCTCTAATAGGTCATATAGGGGCACTGGTGAACGCTTGGCAACAATTCACTATGGAAATACATTTTGGTTGACGACAGGTGTGGGTGTTCTCCTGAAGAAATCATGCCCTTGATACTCCTATTCTTCTAGTTCTTTCTTACTTCATGTATATTTTAATGGGAGTCTACTTTTGTCGATGGGGATGAATTTGTTTAGTCTCTTTTTTTAACGGTGGGCAATATTGCTCCTAACTCACGAGGGTTCAGGGATTCTTCCCCTGGTGAAAGCAGGTGCGTTGTTGTTTAATTTAATAAATTCGGGTGATTTATTGTTTTTTTAGTAGTTAACAGTCGCAGCTATCTAATTATGCAATGTATTGTATAATTAGATAGCTCAGCATTATTGAATTCACATCGTTGAAATTAATAATCGTTGAAATTTATTTATTTCGTAAAATTTACCATATAAGTTCTTTTCTTTTTCCTATTTGGAGGAAAGGTTTCTTACCAATGGCCTGGGAGAAACGACCAGCATTGTATCAGTGTGATTATTCAATGGACTGCAAGTTTTCCTTCTTACCTGTTAATCAGGAATTATTACGATATAGTGAGTTATTGAGACAACCGTTTCTGTTATTCAAACTATCAAGTTGTTGATTTTTGATCTTGTGAGGAAACTAAGACCTACGTATTACACTCTACTTGAAACTCGATTTCAGGCGGTCCGGTAATAGTCGTCAATTATTTATAAAAATAATAAATACTAGACAAAATGTGGATGGTAGTATAGTGGTACAGTACTCGTTACTAGTTTGAACAATAACGGCGCACGACACTACACATATATACTCTATCTATACACGTTTAAATCTCTGGTCTTTCCAGCGAACTGGTACACCCACAATGAAAGCAACGTGGAGATGGGGGAAACCCCTGGTGCCGTTCGACACTAAATACACTTTACCAGTTAGGAATGGTCTGTGTGAATCTCCTCGTTAATTTGGTGGAATGGATTTCTAAGATTTCCTCAATCCAGACTGAGCTAATAAACGGATTAAGGATTCCCCGTGAATGCAGTCTGAAACCGATTTCAGATACCCCAGGGTGTGCTTTTCGGTCGCCTCTTTTGGCATTGAAACGTGGTTTCTTATGCAAAGTAGCATTTTCAGTTTTGTTTATTCTGAAAGCGTCCAGAAATATATCTTATAAAGAGACATTTAATCGCTTTCAGTGCTTTCAATAAGCACTTCTGCTATATGTCCATGTAAGAACGTAAAGAAAAAAAAGAGATGGGGGATCATTTCGTAAGCGGGTACTCTCCAATTCCTAGACTTATTAAAGTCACGTCGAGAGAGAATAAAATATTTAAGAATAGGTGTCGCTTCTTGTACTGCAGTCTAATATCACTTACCGCCCTGAGATATGTTTTCTTTCTTAGCATGCTGTCAAACCCATACAGCTAACAGAGATATATGGCCACGCTACTACACGGCAACTTAAACCATTTTTCTACGCTCACACTAACAATGGAGTGCGGAGGATTTTATTCCAGAAATAACGTGGAAAAACATACGCACCTAAGCACCAAAGATTTCTTCTCTAAACCTCATGTCTTGTCTCCCATTGTGCTCACTCAAAGACACACAGAAGCAAGAGACGGTTGGATGATATTCGAACATGTGTTTGGGACAGTTGAGGTCAACTCGCAAGCCTTTCGTAAACTCGCTTCTCAATGAAGGAGTGTTGAAGTTTGAGTTTGAACGATGAAATAGTTTTAATAAAACTACTTTTATTAAAAGAACAACTTCTGCAATATTTCATTAATTTTACCGTTTCATATAGTCTGAAATTAGATGTACAAGAATTAGTTTTTCACTGATTTCAAAAAAGGACGGTAACATATCAATCACAAATTAGGTTTTTTGTATGTCTTATAAAATCAGCAAAAGATTTTAATTCCCACGGTGAAATATTTTCAACAGGATAGTGCTTTATGCATAAAGGTCTACGGATGGAGGAAAGGAGTATGGTTCTTTGGATATTTCGGAAAATTATGCATTTTTGTGATGTTGTAATACATTTAAAATACTTGCCCATTAGGATTTTACAATATTTAATTTTTCCAACTCTAACTTTTCAACACGTTTGAGCTGACCTTTGGACTCGAACTCCAGTAAACTCAAATGTGTTTGCTACTGCACCCCTGCGCTAACCACCGAGCTACGTCAGGCCTAATCTTTTAATGTTCAAGCATGGGTTATTTGGGAAGATATTTCTCTAATTACCAATAATTATAGAAAGAACTCAGAAACAAATTCATTTATTCATTCTTGAACATCTGTCCGAAAACTTTATTGATTTTCCGTTTTCAAAGCCGAAACTTTCAGAGGAATTCTTGCTTTTAATTGTAAACTTTTATCCGAGATACTTTGCTAGACTCCAACTCATTTTATCATGCCAATAAAGGAAAAGCACCAGAAATTCCACCACGGGATGAAATAAAAATCCAGACCACACTGTTTACATCATATTATAGCTGCCACCTGTGAAATCCTGCATTTCCGAAAACTTTTCGCAAACTTACAAAAGTTTTATTTTATCTTGTTATGTGCTTTTTTTCTGCGGATATCTGTGGCTTATGCAGCGCATGCCATTTGCCTTTAACTTCAGTTTCAAAAGTTTGCCAACTTCTTAATAAATACGTTATAAATAAATCCTTGGAATAATTTCTTTTTATTGTTTAAAAATACAATACTTCGAACAATTCACAGGGGGAAAATAGCTGCAGATAAAATGAAAAGGTTTGAGACGCGAGATATCCTTATTTCGATGAAACTTAACTTGGAGCAGTTTCTGTGCAGTCGGAAATGTTATAGGACTCAGTTTTAATGATTACCAGACTGGGATAATATGGGAATTCATTCGATATTACTCAAAACTCCTAAGTTACAGCCATTTTTGACAAGATACTTAATCAAACATTTATTTTATCGAATTTCTGACAGGAAATCAAGATTTTAAAGAGCTCATTAGCAAACAACACCGTGGCAAAGTATTATTCTATTCTTCTGTTAAATTCGCCAGTAAGAGGATTGTGTACCATTGAACAAAAGCTAAGAAAGAAGCTATGCGGATTATACTGTCTGCTTTCATTAATTCGCTGCCTTCTGAGATTGAAAAATGTATTATATCTTATTATATCTGCAGTCTTCTTTTAAGTTTAGAAGCATAATTAACGTTCCGAATTGTTTGTATTGTGGATAAGACCCGCATTTGTATTAGAGTAAGCTGAACTTCACTATTGAATGCAAGCCCATAAAGGTAAACTTATCGATCTTGTGTATGATGTTAAGGTCCGTAAAACTGAATTAGTTTCAGTACTAGTGCAGACTGAACGTGAAAATATGGTATATGTAGTGGCATTGGCTCACAGACGAATGATAAATGTATGTACTGTAGTTTCATTGTTATCGATTATTAATTATGCCATATGGTCAAAGAATTGCAGAATAATTTTATAAGCTAATAGTGAATTTACAGATTATTTGCTTTTGCCCATTGCAAAATAGTTCCCTCGGTAGCTGTGCAAGAAGATATTATCTTCTGCCATGACTGGAACCTCTGGAATTCGTTTACTGATACTGATTTTAATGCCTTCGACAAGCGGTGCTGGACTTACTCCATAGAACCAAAATGTGTTTCTTCTTAATAATTTGGGATAGACAGAAGTCAGACACAGAAAATTTGGAGGAATAGGGAGGTAGTCAATTTTTCTAGACTCCAACTAGACTTTTCCTTCAAAATACCGTTTGTCCACTAAAAAACTCGTCTCTTTCACATTCCAGCCTTCCCATAAACTTCTTGTAACAATTCGTAACTTTATGAAAGTTTTTCTCGTGTTACCCAGATTTTCAAAAATTTAAAAAAGAAAAATCGTAACGTTTTCCAGAAATTTAATGCGCCTGCTTCATGAAAATTTCAGCAATTTTCCAAATAAAAGTAACTTTAATTTAGTTTAACGTTGTAAGACGCATGGAAAATGCACGTCAACTCACTGCCATTCTAAATAATTATTGAAGAAACAGCAAAACATGCACTAGTAATTTTGTCCTGATAGAACCGCCTCATTGTGGCCATTGCGGAAACTTTACAGCCATAACTCTTATATTATTATTATTATTAAGTTACTTTCTTCAACCGTAATTCTCAGGACAGCCAGCAGACTAATAGGGAAATTACATATTACAATACTTTCATTTAAACCACTCAGTTTCTATTACACCATATTTCCCTCATCGGTAGCACAGTTGGAATAATCATCGTATTCCCCACATCGGGTGGAAAAGACCTCAATTCGAATTCCGTCAATAATGCGAGGAACTTTCATGGGCCTTTCACAAAGTCGCTGAATTATCTTTGGCAAGGGTAGCATGGTTTTCTCTTCCGGAAACTCCGGTTCAGGAAACAGCAAATCGACCACCGAACACTTGAAACTTATAGACATATTATATGCCTGCAAGATGGCCTAAGTCGCTGATATGCCTAAACCCAACCATTAACAACCTGTGGCTCAACTCAATTAACATATTTAAGTGGATGGAAGAAAAAATAGCCTCCAGTTATTTTTTATTTTACACTTTTAAATATAAACTTTATTTTTGGATTCTGAGTACATTATCGAGATAGTATAATTATGCAATAAAGTTTCTGCTCTAAGTTTCTTCCAATTCTGAGAAATAAGACAGAACCGAGTTTTGTTTATTTATGTTAATTAGGTTTTAGCTAGCATTCCATTGGAGAATAGTCTGGAGGATTGTATTTAAGGATGTAGCGTTGAATATTCTAGAAGTTTTCTGTTTATAAATCGTTAATCCTTGAGTAGTATGAATTCTAGCGCATTGATTTATATGTATGCAATAGTACATAGATTTTATACTAGTCCTTGATCGGATGATTAATTTATACATTGTTTGTCAGTCTGATGTTTTTCTACTTGTTCCTCTTCGGATTACTACTTGTAAACTGTTAATTCCCTTGATGGCAGCTCACGGGTGGCTCATTCCAAACTTCGTGTGTTGACTTAAGCTTACTTGAAGTTGATATCAGTTTCCAGCGCATTGATTAATCAAAATGTCGCGAGATGTTATAAATATTAATATATAAAGAAATCAATATTCCGTTTTACTTAAATTGGATGTCTCAGAGAGATACGGAATCGACAATTCTTTTTTAGATGGAACATAACGAAGAATTGTTTTCTTAGGGTTGCATTTCTTTCTTTTGTATTTTTTTATATTGAAATTACATATAAAGTGGTTAAAACATATGGCTATGATTGTAAAAAAATGCAGTAAAGAGTAAAAAGAAGTTTCTTTAATTTAAGATTAGGGTTCGAGGTGATGAGAATGCATTTGTCCTTGTTTAAAAATAGAATAAAATACTTTCCTTCATTAGAAATAACTCATTGACTGAACTGTAGAGTAAACTGCTATAGTGGGCGTTGTCGAAAATTATATTTTCATTAATGCTCGGTTAAGCAATTCTGGATCTCAATACGTTAAATAATTCTTATCATCAGTGGTCCACAAAGAACCCATGATAAATAAATCATTCAATTTCAAAATTTGAAGAAGAAATATCTCTGCGTCTTGCATGGTTATAATGGTTGTCTTTCCACACCATATGGGAAAGGGCCGGCTTCAAATTATGGCTTGACTGGTGGAGTTACTGTGACTGTTAGTCAATCTCAAGCAAAAGTTGCATGATCTCTCTCTCTCTCTCTCTCTCTCTCTCTCTCTCTCTCTCTCTCTCTCTCTCTCTCTCTCTTCCTAAAATGTTGATCTTGATCCAACAAAACAGGCAAACCGATCATACAATACACGGAAGTTACAGACACAATATATTCATGCTTTATGGCTTTGGTTGCCTTGGCGTAAGCTAAAAACCAATCAGTCAGTCAATCAACTAGCTGTGTAAACAATTTATTGGCTGGATTTTGCACACCGAGTCTTTGTGATTGACGAAAAGAAAACTGAGTTCAGATAGGTACTTATAGGAAAAATAAAAAAAAAAAGACTAAAATTATTTTGATGTCTCAGCATATAATTTTTAAATGAATGCTCAGAAATTACTTAAGTCATTTTAACGGTTTGTCATACAGCAGAAACTTAATTGGTTAATTCGGGGTCTTGTGTTTCTAGAGCGACTCTAGAGAGCATCTAGACTTTTATAGACAAATTGTACGAGTTCCGAAATGTTTAAAGGTCGTATTAAATATGAAAAAATGTATCTCCAGAATAAATTTGCATACACAGACTAAGGCGCGAGAAATTTTTATACCTGATCTCAACGTGTTTTGGAGGTGGGGGAGGAAGATGGAGAAGAAGGTGGTTACTTTCGGAGTAAGTTGCCCCTCCCTCCTTTTCCACGTAATGTAACACTGAGTTTGTTCTAGTTCAAAACTCTTAAATGTAAGCTGACTTTGCTTACCTAAAACAGACTTTAAGACACAGTTCAGAAAGAGAGCAAAGTACTTATAGCGTCGCAGAGGCAGTCTGCGAGAATGAACAAACTTGAATTTGAATGAACTGGAATGAACAGGCTTGGGAGAATGAACAAACAAAGAAACAACGTACGAACAATTGCAAGTGGCGTGCTAACAGAGTGCCCAAGTCACTCTCTATCTTATAACCACTTCCACAATTTCAGAGTGCAAGAATATGGGCACCCTCATGAGTTATTCCCGGTTTCTCAGTTCACAACATGAAAATCAGCCCATGAACATACACACTTGTAGAGACTGGGTACTCGATGAAAAGCATTATACGAACTAGCAAACTGAATGAAGTATACGCACTATGATTGAAGTATTCGATACGTTAAAAATTCCACAAATCCAACAAACTACCTAAGCCTAAGGAATTTCGAAAGAAGGTAGCAAAAAAGAAAGGATGTCGAATTTATTGCAACCAATAACCGTATGCAGGTTATGAAACTGCTGGAGCTGATGTTTCAATCGATGAGGAATGTCTGCATTGTGTGCAGATTTTAGGACATACAGTATAAGCCAAACTGGATAATGCAAGTACAAACACTTGTATAAAAGTCATGGCAGGATATAGGGCTAGTGAAATAGTATGTTTGATTTTCTGTAAGCTTTGTTTAGTCATTCAACTTAAATATATTTTTATCAATAAAAATCGATTAGCCAAGTTTAAAATTCACAGAGTCATAGTTCTCTAAGCATCCAGAAAGACTGTATTTATGTGAACTTTTAGCTTGTTTTGATACCTTGAACAACACCTATATTTTTCTGTGTAATTTAGAAACCATTTCTGCATAATGCATTTATCTTGGAACAATAAATGATAAGCACGTTTTAATGAAAATTTTTTAGAAGCCTTTAAGGAATTATCGCAGTAATTAATAATTGAAATAAATAAGATCATTGATATTTAATTACCCGCTGTTCTTTTAAAATATATTCTTAATTACGTACTGTTTATAGACTATGTACGTTTTGTACATAGAATGAAGGAGTTATGGGACTGCTTGTGTCGATAAAGTTAAGAGCCTCCATGGAAAAATCGTGTGTTCAGGAAATGCCACGTCATCAATGTGAATTCGCACTTCTAAGGTATTTTAATCATAATAATGGGCCTGTGTAAACAGAGGCAGTCCAATTGATCACTACGTAATTACAATAAATGATATTGCTTAAAATCGTTTCGCATTTTCCACACTCTGAAATGCCGTGCTGGTGAATTTATTTCCCATAATGATTGGACAAATTCCACTGTGTAATATGCGATAGTAATTAAGGTGGTGAAAGAGCAACGAGGCTAATTTCCTGACACGATCAAGCGATAACAGTTAGCAACAACAGACCACATATGAGGGTTATATGTTCACTATGTTTCTGATGTTTTGTATCTTGTTTATATAGATGACTGTACTTTGCCTGTATAGATGATTGATAGTAATATAATGTTTAAAACTGTCTCCATTAATTTTCATTATTGGGAAGCGACTGTAAAATGCATTGTCTCTAGTTAAATTGTCTATCAAACGTTTAAAACTTTTATTATGCAATTGTTCGACCTATTATGGTGTTTACTCCTTTAATTTATGATATTTTAGTGATGTAAGGACAGTCGAATATATTGTGTTAATTATATCGTTTTAATGAACTGATTTATAATTGAGAAATAAGTAGTTTATTTATATTTTTAACGAAATAAGTCGTGTGTTTGCACACGTATTACACTGGTGAGCAAAATTGAAGGACCAATCAGGTTTTCACCTGCAGATTCTCATAGGAGTGACCTGGATATGGGAAACGCATACCAAAGGAACCTTCTGAGGTACAGAAATGATGAAGAAAACAACACCGACACAACAATGGAAACAAAACGGTACAGAGGGACTTTATTAAAAAATGGCAACATAGCACTGGCTGCCATGATACAGATGCATCACTGCCAAAGATGGAACAAGGGGAAGAGGTGGTCCTCATTTTCCACTGAATAATGCAAGTACAAAATTAGGGGTGGCCATATCTCCTCAGTAGGAGATATGGCCACCCCTAATGTCGATGCAAGCTTTGCACCGCCTGTCCATACTTAGAACAATGTTGTTGAAAAGTTCTTGCAGTAACATCGTCCATTCCTCTGGTCAGCGGAATCTTCAGCTGGTGAACATTTTCTGGTGGGTGTGGACGTGTCGCTAGGCGTCTCCCCAGAGCGTCCCATATGTGTTTGGTGTTTGATGGGATTTAGATCGATGGAACGGGCAAGCCAATCCATAGGAACATTGTCCTCACTTTCCAAAAGAATATCAACAGCTGCAGTGCGATGGGGTGTGGCATTATCATCCATAAAGACGAACTCGGGGCCAATGGCACCTCGGAACAGACGCACATGGGGAAGGATTATCTCAGTACAGTAAGTGTAAGTGTGTTTGGGGTCAAGCGGCACCAGAGGTTTCTCCCCCATCTCCGCCTAATTTACATTGTGGTGTGTTACAGTACGCTGTAATTTACAGTTGTGGTGTGTTACAGTACGCTGTTACAGTACACAGAGATTTAAAAGTGTGTGGGTCTTGGATCGTTTAGTGTCGTGTACCGTTGTTCTCCTGATCGTTTAGCTGCTGAACCCCAGTTGGGCCCAACGTAGCCCTACTTACGCCCCGTGGAGGCAGACCAGGAACCCAGTAGCTTACATATACTCTGGCAGGTCCTGCCACCTAATTTCCTGAGATTTCGGTGATTAGGACCTTAAAAAAAAAAAAAAAAAAAAAAAAACGGGGAACACTTAAGTTTATAAAAAGCCAGGAGAGGTTAATTTGTTTCGTTTTCAATTTATAAATCGTTAATTTTGATTAGTTGTGTGGGGTTTACGCTGGCGTATTAGTCAGAGTAGGGGGAAGAGACTGAAGACTGGGGGAAGAAGACAGAAGTATGGGGTTGATAGGAAAGGCAATCCCAGGTGGTCAGTAAGGCATGCCCATGCCTCACCAGGCGAAGTATATGGGGTGGTAGGGGAGGGAGGAAACAGGAAGACAATCTTCTCCTCCCCTGCCGGGGAGAGGAAAAAAAGGTACCAGGAAAGGAGCTGGTACAGATCGCCATTTGGCTACATGGCAGTGAGGCTGCAGCAGTCGTAGTTTGTCAGTACAGTAGCGTGCACCGGTTACAGTATCGCCTTCCAGCATCTGCAGTTGTCCATCCAAGATAACGCCTCCACAGACGAGAACACCTCAACCGCCATATCGATCCCTTTCAGTGATGTTTGCGGGATGATACCGTGATGTCGCCAGATTAGTTGACGTCCAGAATCGCTGCTGAGACTGAATCTACTCTCATTATTAGAGTACCTTAAGTAAGAATTTTGTGGTTGTAACCTTTAGAAATAGTATTGGTCCTTAAGTTTTGCACACCAGTGTACGTATGGAATATTAGAATTAGGATTGTTAACTTAATTCTTATTTTATAACGAGTGATATGATTCTAACTAACAATAATTTTTGCAACATTTTTAAACTTTATTATTTTATAGACATCCACAAAGAAGGAAGTGAAAAAAAATTATACTTTTTTAAATAATACACGAGGAGAAAATAGTAAAAAATCACAGGGTGTAAGTGTATTTGTCCGAATTTAAGCACGTGGGTTTTCAGTTGGATTCTAGTGGTGGAATTTGGGAATTTTTTTGTTGATATGACAATTTTTTTATGAATACAATTGACAGCTCAATATTACAATATTTGAAGTTTCCCGTTGAATTCAACGGGCTCTGCTACTACACTTCTCGAAAAAATTAACAGAACAAAATGTTTTTCACGAATATTTTATTGTAAACAGTGGCGCCGAAGGCAAATATTGATATAACAGGCATCCTGGAATTCAAATTCCGAGTATCCAATAGAAATCGAATTACCACCGTACAGAGCAGCACATTATGCAAATTATTCACGCCAATAAAAATAGGGATTGCAAAAACATCGCTGCATTCCCGTTGTGGTTTTTTTTTTTTTTTTTGGAACCGAAACAAATGGGGTACAGTTCTGCTCTCCAATGAATCCCGTTTTAGCCTTAGAACAGATTCTAGACGTTATTTAATCTGGAGACAACGAGGAATGCGGTACTATCCCTCCAATATCAGAGAAAGGAGCACTTACGGTGGAGACGGCGTTCTCGGGTGGGTAGAATAATGATTAACGGCCGCAACCCATCATCTTGTTTTTGATAGGGGTGTCGTAACTGCGCAGAGGTACCGACACAGATCCTCGAACCCTATGTTCAACTTTTTATGGGTGTGGTGGCCCAGATTTTCTTTTCATGCAAGACAATGCCACTGCACATTGAGCTCAAGTGGTGGAGGACTAGTTTGAAACTGAAGACATCCAATAACAGCCGTGACTAGCACGATCAGCAGAGTTAAATCGGATCTAACATGTATGGGAGGTCGTTGGGCGTCGCATCGCACGCTGACAGCCATCTCCTTGGTCACTTGGTGAGCTAAGCTCTGAGCTGGTTGTGTAATGGTATTTATTGCCATAGAATCTTATAGACGCCTTTATATCGAGCATGGTTCACCGCTGTCAGACCTGTTTAGCCGTTGAAGGGGATCATATGCCGTACTGATATGATGTATCCATATTTCCGAGAATCTTGTATCGACTTATGTGATGTGATTACTTTTCGGTAATTCTTAGCCACCCCACTATAAATGTCCCTTATTCCAAGTTTCTCGCTTTCTCCTAATTTCTTCGTTATTCTGTGGTATACTACCATACCAAACTTTGTCCGTCTTCATCGCAAGCAAGCTGCACATGTTACACCACGTTTTCTGTGTTCTGTTAATTTTATCAAGCAGTGTATTTAGCATTATTAACATGTTAGGTCTGTTTTAATACCAAAACAACTTATTATACGTGGTGATATATTAAGTGTTGCATACCTCAACAAATTTGCAAATGATCCGAACTTCCGAAGAGTGACCCTTGCACCATTATAACCAAACTACATCTATCGGATGCTGTAATGTCCACGGACAGTCCATGCATTTTATGTGAATTTTTTCTACTCATTTTGCTTGATTATTCCCACACCCTATGTTTTTCCCTTATACTTCACACGTTTTCGTATATGGCACTGGAACAAGGATCTGTCAAAATGCCATCCTTATATTTAATGGAACTGTCCATATTGAGCAGGAACTAAGCTGAAAACTGAACTACTCTCTAATCTCTCCTTAATAGCACATTAGGATTAAAATCACCGTCTTCCCACACCGGTTGGAAAATACCCGAGTTCGATTCCCGTCAATGATACGAGAAATTTTGGCCGAGTTAGTCGGTCTCATGCGAGGATTCAGTGGCCTTTTCTCCCGGAAATCTGGTAATTTCGCCCAGCAAACCGACTAGAAGATACACGCAAGTGCAAATAATATACTGACCTGGCACCGCCTAAACACAATAAATGTAATTGTGTTTAGGCGGTGCCAGCCAATCTTTGGATCTCCCCCATCAGATCACTAAATTAGTACAATGACCATCATCCAGAATTAGTCACTGAAGCAAAATAAGCCACCAGGGAACTAATTTGTCAATTATGAATATAGGCTAACTGAAAAAAACAAAAGTGTTTCATTGGAAATTTCTTCCTCTCGTCCGTTTTAGCGATAAATTTACAAGTAAAATTTGTAAAACGAAGAACAGCAAATGCATATTTAATGAACTTCATCCGAGGAAGAAGTTGTTTTTATCCTGATAGGAAATGGCTGTTGTTTATTGTTTTTTCAGTTTCTTTGAAATATACTAGATAGTCTTGAGGAAATATTGTACAAGAGGTCCACGTGAATGTATTGCAATATGCTGTGTAATGCGCCAACGCTTATATCTCACAGCATAACACAGTTACATCTCTAACACGGGCAGATTACTATCCCTGTAAATGCGCTTTCTCTGTATTACTTCTAATATTTGCAGGAACGTGCTCCTACTTATAAAAATTGTGAGCATACGTCCTTTGGCAGTGGAGTCGCTTGTTGAAGTTAAACCCCTGAGGAATTTTAATAACAAGCTTCTGTCGATTTTTGAGTTAGTCAGTCTCATGAGAATGGTTGTGAGGCTACCACCTTCAAACAGAAAACCAACTGCTATATATATGCAGCATTCAGCCTGCTCATGCACCTTTACTCAAGATACTTATCTTGATGATAATCTCTTGTGGGAACCAGCCGTGAAACAGCTTCACTCACTGCTGATGAATCTTCAAGAGGGTCGACATCACTGTATTCAGCATAGAAATCACAGTGATATTCTAAAAATTGGATGATCAGTGTCTATAGAATTATACAACTGATTTTGTTAGTAATTTCAACTGGGTTGAGGGTTAGTAAGATCCTTGGAATTAACGAAAATAATAATATAATCAATAAACGAGTATTGCGTGATTTTATTATCTTGTATGTGTTTATATATTCGGAAAAATTTAAAATAAACAAAAATTTAATTTCATAAATGCCTATTCATGAAAATAATCATGAATAAGTATTTATGAAAGTACTAGCAAGTTCTGTCAGTTATTCTACCGAAATAACTGAATTGAAACGCTTTTGTATATCGTGAGTGAAGGTGATTACATTAAATATTAACGCAAACGAAATCGTTCTGTGAGATGTGAAGCTGGGTCCGCAGAGGTTGTCTTAGAAAACTCAGTTTTTTTCAATACAAACCAACACTTTAAGCACACTACAGTTTACATAGAAGACTGTCTTGTTGTGAGCTGAGCTACTTCTTGTAATTTATTCTTCATGATAAGCGCAGTGAGCATAACGATAATTACTTTATTTTCACAGTATGTGAATGGGAAGAAAGGTAAAGGTTCGATGCATGGTGGGAGGAATTTTATGGGCTTTTTTACCCTGATCAAGTTAGCCACTCTCAGGATGGATTTTGTAATCCTCTTCCCTAAAAATGCTCGGATTCTCTTCTCGCCAAACAGGCAGACATATCATGGAATATATTCAAATTACAGATACAATATATTACCCTTTCGTTTCTTTGTCATGGAACATTTACTTGTAAATGTTCGATGCAGAGGAATTACAAAGAAATGAAACGGAATTGAGAATGTCGTCGTCTTGACAGAAATTTTTCTCATAAATATATTTTTCCAGTTTTGGCTGGTTGGTGCCTCATTAGCCAACCTAGTTAGTGCTGAGAGGTCATCTCCACTTTTATCCTCACTAAATGAGAAAACCTTTGAATTTACGCAAGTTTCATTTGATGCATATAGGAGAAAACATAATTTTTTAAAAAATTACACGTAGAGGACGTTTGTGGTTAAAACAATTAATTTTTAACTTGATAAATTCTTACGAAGGATTTATCAGGCAGATCATTCGACAATAATAGTTACGGTCATCCTGCTATAAAAATGAATTAATTTGAATTAAATTACCATTTAATTCATAAAATGAATTAAATGAGTACATTTTGTGTTGGTATAACAGATAGGACGAAATCCTACAAGGTCCGTCCTCTGTGATGGTACATTAGTTTCCCCACTTGGAGAGAGCTCTGCGTTTGAATACTGTTTTAGGGTGGAATAATTTGTGAAGTCCTCTTCAATTTGGGCTCTATTTTTCCAGTCTCAGATGGAGCGATCCCTTGTGAATCACTCTGGATTTTTAAGCTGCGCAACATCAAACTGGCCTGATAACAAACCCTTGTACAGACATAATGAGCAATTGTGCATTATGTCCTAAGTTACTAATATACCGTTAAAGTAAAAGAATAGCTCTCTCTCTCTTGTTGAAAGAGCATTAGCAATGGAAACGAAAGTCTGGGCTGGCAACGCATTTCAAATAAGTTCCAGAAAGCATTAGTATGCGGTGATTTCCTACAATTGAATCGTCTTGCGTGATTTAAATAAAACTTTGCTCAAGTGAATGAAGATTATAAATCATTAATATTGACCAGAAGACATTGTGGGCAAATGTGCTCGTATAGTGAACTCTCCTATTTACTCATAACTAAAGGAATAAATTCCTTCATTCTATATCATTTTTCTACGTACGTGTACGTAGAAAAATGAATTACAGTATGAAAAGTCAATCAGAAAAATCCATTACAGTATGATGTATCGGACTGTAATTGAATTGCCTGTAATTTCATAAAATTGTAGAAAATGATGTTTTAAAGATAGTTGCTAGATTTAGAAATTAATAATTGTAAAATAAAAAAATAGGATTGTTTCAGTCATTCTCTGCAGAATAGAAATGATGTGATGATACGTAGCACCGAGATAGCATCTTATCTTAGGATCTGTGCCAAGAAACTTTGCATTACCTATCTTTATTCGTCGTATGCATGCCTCGGATTATTCTGAGCACATTAAAGGGATATAAGCAGAAGTATCGATGCATGGACCGTTCCAAAAAAAGTGTGCACTGAACGAAATAAAAAAAATGAGAGAGAATTAGGGAACAAGAAAATAAGAACATGAAGAGATTCATCGATTGGTGACGAGAGGATGCAAGTAGTAGAGGTTCAGTGTTTCGGTAAAATGATTGAGACACGAAGCAGATACTTCTGTAGATTGGTAATTGCAATGTTTTTATCACAGCTTACAATTCGTTCATTACATGCACTTCTTGGAAATTCACCATCATAATGATTTTAGTGGAAGGGAGAATGTGTTATACTTTAAGCTTTATAATATATTTGAAACAAACAGTAAGGAAAATATTTAACTAATCAAAATAAAGATAGCCTGATATTAATTCTTAAATATGTAACAAATCGTAGTGTCTTTCCCTCTGAAAGGAAACTACCTGCAGCATCAATAGAATTATTGTTGTATTTTCACACATAAAAATTTTACTCATGTTTATATATTATGCTAAACGTTTTCAGATATTAAACTATCTTAATCTGAAATTTGTTGATTTATTGCTTGAGATGAGAATATTGCCAACGAAAGGTAAATCTAGAAGCTACTACTGGTGTTTATATAACAAATTACAAAGCAGAATGAGAGTAGCAGTTTTCTAATACACGCTGTATTGCATGTTTAAAAATAAAACAAAGCCATTCCAGATTTTTAAATAGAGTAAGGCTTTCTTCTCATAATATGTAATTAGTGAGTACATTTTCCTTTATTACCGGGTGAAAACAAATTCATTTGTGTAACGTATCTTTACTTAAAGTAATTCTTTTTCCAAAAGAATTATTTAATCCTAATTAACGTGAACACCTTTCTTGTCTTTACCAGAGCCAGTGTTAGCCTCTAATGAAACCTAACTCAATACGAAAAGAGATGCTGAATTTAAAAATTCGTACAAGATGATCATAGAGGAAGACGTTTGCCGATTCCTTTCTTCTAATGATGGTGGTTAAGACAATGACGATGCGGTGAACAGTTAAGCTCATTTGTTGACTGGAAGAGTCTGTTTGCCGAGAGTCAATGGAAATGAGTACATAGAAAAAAGTCGCTTTGCGATAAGACATTTCTCGAGATTGACGTAATCTTGTTAATGGCTTAAAGTAAACTTCAGAACAAGAACTTCAAAGCATTATCTTAACTCTTGTCAAAAGAGAAGCTACAAGGCGAATATCTCTATATAGAGGAAAATGCTAGCGGCGTTATGTAAAGAACCTGAGGTAGATGCCTTCTTTGTCAGTGCTTTAGGTATTTCTCTAACAGGAGATTATTTGAATAAGACGTGATCTTCAGTTGAACAAAAAAAAGGGCTTCACTCTGATGGAGGTTTCTGCCATCATTCATTTCTAAACTTAAATATTATTAAATTTATTGTTTGTAATTGGCAAAGTGTTTTAGTATAATGCATATACTTATAGAGATACCTTCTCGTTCTTATATTGAAGCACGAGGTGTCTCAAAAGTCAGGCAAAAATATAAATATAGATTGCAGAACTTTCGGTCGCAGAGGACCTCATTTTTACATTAATACTCCGGATTTATTGAAATTCCTTTTGGAATAAAACTATTTAGTTCCAAATATCACTGTAATGGGTCATTGCAAAACATGACGTCAAGGGAACGTGCACATATCTTTAAAAGCGTTGTCAGTCATTCGTTCTTCATTATCACCATGGTACCTTTTCCCGACCAAGTGCTACTATTTGAAACCACATTTCACGTATTTTGAATCTTCATGTCCATCAGAACTTCTAACTCCTGATGGACACGAAATACCACAGTATGGGGAGTATTTAGAATTTTTTTTCGCCAGTATCCTTATAAAATGCAAAGTGTGCAGCAATTGCTACTGATTATTTCCAAAAAAGGGGGGAGGGGGCGTCTCCGTAGCCAGGTCGGCAGGAACAGCAGTGCGTAGCACACGCATCTTGATTAGACCGGGGTTCGAGCCCGTGACTACAAAATACGGCGGATGTGGAAAGGTCAGGGAATGACCACCGCATATCCCCGGAGCAATATGGCCTTAGTTGCTAATGCTCCTGAAAACCAAATAACAACGACAACAGTCAACCGGTTGTCCAATTTATTTTGGAAGAAAGCAGCTCTGTTGTTTTTTCTAAATGGGGGAGGGAATGCCCCCAACTGCCAAATTTGGGCAAATGACAATCCTAATGCCTACAGTGGGTTTGGAATGTGATTTTATCGCATCGGTCATTGATTAATTTTTTATTTTGAATAACGTTGTGCCACTTGTTTGAAAACCTGCACCGTCTCAGTTGGATGGTATGTCGACCTTTCTTGCAAAACCCTTATACCTAGCTTTCAAAAAAGGGATTGACATCATTCAGGCGCACCTCCCTCATATATGCACCCGTCAAATCAATTACTCATAGCAGTATTTTGCGGAAACCGCCTACTAGACAGCCACTCTCCACCTGAAAGCCATCCCTCAGTCCACAGACTTATCAATAACCGATTTCTGGTTATGGGGCCATCTCAAGTCTCTTGTACACAGAGGTAATCCGATATTTGTGCCATCTGTTTAAAGATGAAATATGCTGTGAGAAGCTGCAGCAGTTCTAACGGATATATTATTTTCCACCGTGAATAGAGTACTGCCACAACTGAAGTGCGGTGGTGAACAAATTGAACAGTTGCTGCTGTAAATTTTTCATGACCTGTTGTCTCATTGACGTCACTTTGTGCATCAGCGTTCCTTTCCAGTGATATTTAGAAGAAAATAAAATTTTTATTCCATAAAAACTCCCGTAACTTTCAGCGCATTGTTATAAAGCCCTCATTTCTCTGAAACTGGTAGTTATTTTTTACCAAACTTTCAAGGATATAATATTTTACTCTGTATTAGTAACATATTCATTAATTAGTGGAATATGAATTAGCCAGAGCCCGCATTATCGAAGAATTGCATTACATTTCTCATAATGCTGCACGAAAAAGCCATGCTTCGATTTTCTACAAGCATGGAAATATGTTCCAGCGTATTTTGTTTCACAAGCCGAATATCACCCAATATACAATTATTAGGAATTACAATTGCTATCTGGCAGATCTACCAGAACTAACCGCTATCTGGCTCTAATAGC
Organism: Mastigoproctus giganteus; assembly: GCF_048544385.1. Lineage (NCBI taxonomy): Eukaryota > Metazoa > Arthropoda > Arachnida > Uropygi > Thelyphonidae > Mastigoproctus > Mastigoproctus giganteus. Next base: position 109,830,742 of record NC_143575.1, read on the forward strand.
AAGAGGGAACCGTACAATATCCTATAATCAACTGTCTCTTCAGGTTGCTGTGCCCACAGGTGAAAACATTTCGAACCGGACTGTGGTAAGAAGGTTCAATTCAAGTGGCCTCTACGCAAGGAAGTCAGTGGTTTGTATCCCATTGAACCCAAACCACCTCATAGCTCGTCGAAAGTGATGCCATAAACATGTGACATCGAGCCCTCACAAAATGGGGTACAGTGCTGTTTTATGATAGGTTTTTCCGTTTTAGCCTACAAGCCAATTCTAAACGTTATTTTATCTGGAGATAACGAGAAAATGCGGTACCATGCCTCCAGCACCTGAGAAAGGAACACTTATGTTGGAGGCAGTATTCTCGTGTGGGACGTAATAATGATCAACGGCCGCACCTTTCTTTATGTTTACCGTAACTGCGCAGAGGGTGCAGTTTGCCCAGATTTTCTTTTCATGCACGACAACGCCACTGCACCATCAAGTGGCGGAGAAATACCTTGAAACTGAAGATATCCAACGAATACCGTGGCCAGCACGATCAGCCCATTTAAATCCGACCAAACATGAATGGGATTCCCTTGGGCGTCGCATTGCACGTCGACAACCAACTTCTAGGTCACTTGGTGAGCTAAGGTCTTCGCTGGTAGAAGAATGGGATTTGCTGCCACAGAATCTTATAGACACCCTTATATCGAGCATGGTTCACCGCTGTCAGTTTAGTTAGAGGAAATCATACGCCGCACTGATGTCATGTGACCGTATTTTCGAGCATCCTGTACGACTTGTGTAATGTGACATTTTGATAATTTTTAATACCCCTGTATATGTCCCTTATACTTGTCCGAAGTGTCTCGCTGTCTCTTCTTTCATCGTTATTGTATGGTACACTATCATACCAAATTTTGTCTTGCTTCGTCGTAAGCTACACGAGTTACACCACGTTTTCTACGTGTTCTGTTAATTTTGTCGAGCAGTGTAGTTCCGCTGGTCATAAAACCGCACGGGTATCAAAGCAGATATAATCACCTTCCCTTCCACACCGGGTGTAAAAGGCCTAGGTTCAAATTCCTTCAATAACGAAGGAATTTTTATGGACTTTAACGTGGCTGCACCCTATTTTCTACAACGTGGGTGAGTTAGTCGGTGTCAGGCGAGGATCACAATGGCTTTTCTCCGAAACTCGGTTTTTCTTCCAGCAAGCATGCAATTCAATCGCACAAAACACGCAATTTACAGACAGTGTACTAACGCCTCATGTTCTAGTTCCTTTAGCACCTAACAATAATACCTGCACGCAGACTATGCTTGCTACAGGAATTGGATCGTCCACTCTTTCTCAAAGGATGACTAGTAATGGAAATGGCATATTATTAGTAAGAAGGACCTTGAAGTTCACTTCAATTTATTGATAGCTGTTTAGTGTTTATTAACTGTTTTTATGCGTGCAACAGAGTTTCCTGCAGAGGTTTCTTTTTCTGATTCTTGTCGAGAGGAATTAGTATTTGAAAAGAATAATGCAACGAAGAAAGGTTATATAGCATCAGCCATAGAAAGTACCTATATAACATTCCCATCCTTTTTATTATTTTACTCATTCCTTTTTTAATTTATTCAGGTTGCCCACTAACTTCCCACTAAAATAGTTTGAACTACATATTTTGTAATGAGAAGTGAACACATTTAGTACTTAATTTGTTCAAATTACCCACAACATCAGTTGGAAGTTTGCTCCAGCAATCAGTTACTCCCTTGATGAATATAAATTTATGCACATCATCCTACAACCATCGTTTTCTTTAAAGTATACTACCTTGTGAGCGTTTTACTCTTCTCTACCCTTTTCAGCAGATCTACATCCTTTATAAAATGGGGCTTCCAATCCTGTATGCCATACTCAAGATGCGACCTAACTATTGCTTTAAACAACAGGATAACCATCTCCTTGTCCCTGCTAGCAGAGTTACTGAATATCATTCACAGAACTGCATGAGCTGTCCTAGCAGCTTGTCTGTACTGTTCAGAGGACTTCATTCAAGGAAAGCATTTTAAAAGGTGCTCGCTTTGTCTTCTTTTAGAATAAAATGGTTTTATTGTCATCTGCATCTGTTTCGCTTGCACATCAGTGTACTCTGTTTATCAGTTTCTTTTTGAAACACAAGAATTTCGGAGGACAGTGTTCATCGCGATAATTGTAAGCGGACAAAGTATACCTTCTCACGAACACAGTTCATTGAAGGAAAAATAAATCAGTGCTTAACCATCATTCTGATTATGCTTAGCATATTTTTCACTTTGGTCGCGATAAACAAAAGCGCGCAGAATGGCCAGTTTAATCACATTTAAATTCTGCTTTTACTGATATCGGTAATTTTTTTACGAGTATGCCCCATTTTCGAAATCTATTTCTCTTTCCTCATTTCTGATATTGCGGCTCAAAAGGTCTCTTGCAAAAAATAATCATTTGTGGCTTAGAAAAGTGAAGTGCATACCGTATAGGAGATGGATCAATCTTTGGAACTTTTTCACTCTTTCGACTGTGAATAGCGTTTCTTCTGCATGCCCTTAAAATTTCCGACATTACACACACATACTATTCGTATCCCTTATATTAATTCAAGAAATTCCAATAATTTTCAATAAAAATGTTTTTTTTTTTGTTTAAGTGGACCAAGTTCCTATATCGTACAGTCAACACCTTCACGGCGTTTCCTTCTTTCTCTTTCAGTAGAGTGGTGTTGATTGTTTGATGTAGGCACTGCTTCAAACAACCGAGTGAGAAATCTATTTTGTATGCTGTTACAGAAAACTGTAATAAGCCCTGCGACCAAATAAAACCTCGCAAACTTTACTACTTGAGAGAGAAAACTTCCGTTTTGATGCTGCCTTTGGGTTGTAAGCTTAGAATAGGAAAAGGATATGTTCGGGCATCCTTGTAAAGGTGAATATCAATTATTGATCTGCGACGACCTCTGAAGCATTTTCCGAGTAAATGTAAGTTGCGGGAGAAACTCTTTTAAAAGAGTAAAACATATATTAAACGTATGACATCTCTCAAGACTGCGGGCATCTTAGGCGGTATCTTCTTAAAAGCGTTCCGCTAGTACTGACCCTTTGTTACTTTCATTGATATTCGAAAAGTAGTATTTTTGGCATATTTCTTTTGAACACTGTTTATTCCTACAATTTGGTTTCTTTACCTTATTTTTATAATTTTTTCAGACATTTCGATTGCCGGACTATGACCAGATTCATTTCTATCATCACCATTAATATTCCATGATTTCCCTTCCTTACTTTTATCGCTAGTTTCTTTGAACAGGAATAGTAGTTTCAATCTCGTTCATCCTGTATTCAATAGCCTACTTACATTTTATCAAAATGTAAGTTGGCTATTGAATACAGCAAATATAATCAAATATATACATTATTGTCATTACCATTAAGATGATGATAATAATATGTGGCACTATCATAACGTCATGCCGCTTCTGATGGCGCACACCCATCATGACGAGCTCATCGCAATGTTCAGTCGGTCGGAGGGGAAGCTCAACACATCATCACTGCATAGTCACATTCGTGAGAAACACGAAGCGAAAACCTGACTAACAAAGGGGATATTTTCTTGGCACAAGCGTGACAGTTGGATAGACCCGCTGCGAATTGCTCAGACTGAGAGAATTGCTGTTTTCAAAGAACACGATTTTTTATAATGAAAGAAAAACCTTTGCCATAGAAAGATGGTATTTTCTTAAGCTGTTAAATTTTAATATTAAAGTATGTTTACTGAAATTAATTTTGCTACTCCCCTTTATAGTGACCATGAAGTGATATTTCACTGCTTTTGTACCCGCGTATTATCTGTCAGTGAAGTGTTGTCGATATTTAATATTAAAATATCAAAAGTTGCTCAATAAAGAATAATCTTAAATATTTATAATATATTTACGATTATTATATTTATAATATTTATAAATTATTTATAAATAACAACAAAAATCTTTCAAATTTACTGGCGTATAGAACTATCCTTTACAATTTTATATTGCGCATGGATTAAACACTCCATGTGCAATTTTTCATAGCAATAATTCATTCAAAGCGCTACTTGTAAACCTTTATTTAATATCTAGTAGAGCCACCTTTCGTCTGAATTACAACCCTTATACTTTGTGGCATGGATTCCACTGGGGGTCTGGTTCCAGAGTTGACCACTCTTTCATTAGAATATTTATCAGCTGCTCTATTGTGGTTCTTAGAGAACTGAGAAGCTGAACGACCCTTTCTAACTTATCCGAAACATTCTCAATTAGATTCATGCCAGGAGAATTAGGTGGCAATAGATGTTGAGAGTGTTCACCAAACTATTTAGATACAATATTTTCACGATGGATAGTTGCATTGTCATCTTGAAAGAATCCATCACGATCCACATAAAAGTGGTGTATTGCAGGGTTGAGGGTGGCCTAATGCGACAGAAAGATTTTCACTGGAGGTAACACGACCTTCTAATGGAATGAGTATACCATGACACCATCTCCAACGCTTGAGTAGTGGAAACGAGACAGTCTAGATCAGCGATTCTCACGATAAAAATTTTTGTGGTCGCAGATGCGGCCACTACAACTTATTGGCGGCCTAATCGTTCAGATTTTTATAGTTTTACTATAAATAAACCAATAGTTATTTTTAGAATTGGAATTCTTTTGATGATAATCCCATGATCCGTAATTTTATTTTGGAATTTGTTTGTTATGATATGAAGTGAAGTGCCCTAAATGATATTTTACACGTAATTGTCGTTGGAAATACACTTAAAATTAATATACAAATAAGAGAAACTTCTTCATTATGCTCTGAGTGTTAGTAGAGATCACACCAAAAACATTTTACTGTGGTATTTTTATAATGAAAAAAAGTATACATTTATTCGTCTCTGTGAAGTTCCATCAGTGCAAACTTTCTATTGCTCCAAATGGTTCTTATCCCGTGAAAGGATGAAAGTCCGTTATGATTGAGTTCTTGAAATGGAGATAATATTAACAATACGGTATTTGTGGAAACTCTTAACTCTTGAAATCTATCTTCCAATTCATCACGCAATGTCTCAAGATACGTTATTATTTTATGTTTTATTTAAATCTTAGCGGCTAGTGATTTATCTGAAGGGAATTTATTAATGCTTGAAAAATGTAGAGATCATCATCTATTTTTACTTGTGTGAATATGTCTTTTAAAAATAGATGCAACCACTAATGGGAGTTTGTTGGAATTCGAGCGCTAAATCATTATATTTTGGGGTTAAGGCAGTTACTATATTATCATAAAGTCCACACAGTCTCTTCACCCTTGAATCAAAACTTAACCACCGGATATGATTGTAGTTAAGAAGCAATAAATAAATAAATATTCATTTATTGCAAATAGAGCAAGCCCATCACAGCACATGGCTAGGGGCAGATAATACGATATAAAGAAAATAAAATAAAATAATCGAATACATAGCATATTTCATATAAACACTAACAGTGAATAGAAATTATACTTTTGAATTAATAAAAAAATATTGCAGAACAGTACATTTGGCTTTCAGTTGCAGTTACTATTTCTCTTCATTATATCGGATATCTGATTCCTGTAGGCTTCAGAGTTGAGCAACCTTTTGCAATCAATGTTGTGATGAAGGGATGTTGGGGAACATTTTGTCCATTTTTTTGAGCCTGGAGAAGTTGGATTTGAATTGTTGGTTTCTTGAATTTTCTCTGCAGCTATTATATTGGCTAAGTTTGGTGAATCGCATGCAGAAGTAATTAACTTTGCAATAAGCAGGACTCCAGACTCGTTGATTATCTGTTGCAGAGGCTTTGTTTTTAAGTTTTCATAAAGCTGTTGCCTGGATATTGTATGGGGAAAACGAAGCTTACTATTGAGCCATCTAAGAACCCAATACTTTAGGGCAAGGAATTTTTTGACGGTTACTTGAGGAGCACCAGACTAGATTTCGGAAGCATAGAACAGGATGGGAAAGATGCATCTTCGAACATGCTTAATGACTGTTTTTTGTCTTTGATCGCTGTTTCTTGTTTAATTAATCATTTTGCTTTTTGAATTTTTTGAGCGACATATAAACAGTGGGCATTAAAGGAAAGATTTTTATTAAAAACAACCCCAAGGTCTTCGTGAGCATAGACATTTGGGATTGAAACATCTGTAATTTTTATTTCTATGTGGTTGTGTTATTTCTGAAGGAAATAAGTCATTTGAGCAGATTTGCTTGCATTTATAGTCAGATTGAAATCTTTCAGATACTTGATGATTTCACAAATCTGTGAATTCGCATCATTGATAACTTTGCGAATATCATCACTGGCTTTGGAGATTATACATAACTTTAAATCATCTGCATGTACCAGTAGATTTGGATTTTCTTGTAGAAGTGGTTGATGAGATGCTGAAAATATAATACTGGAGAGAACACCTCCTTCAGGAATACCTGTTGAGGTTGTGACGAGAATATTGTCAGTACTAGTGGGTAAGAGAAGAAATCTATCTGCGAATTAGGTTGTACTGAAGATAGGAAATGATCATTGTGTCAACGAGAAAATTATTTTTTAGTATTTCAAAAGCTTTCTTGAGATTTATGTTATCAAAAGCACCTTTGATGTCTAAGTAAAACACATTGCATTGTGCCTTATCTTGAAACGCAGTTTGGATGCGCACAATGGCGTCAGCTAGGCTAGTTGTTGTGGAGCGTCCTCTAGGACCAAAATGCATTTTGACAGGTGCATTAGCGAAGATTGCATGTTGAAGATATGGGAGCATGATTTTTTCAATAATTTTAGTAATTATTGAAGAAACAGCAATTGGTCGATAGCCGGTATAGTTATTACTACAAGCTTTTTTAGAAATCAGCGTAATCCTGAAAGTTTTCCATTGTCCTGGAAGAAGTAGCTGGGAAATGCACCTGAAAATGATATGTACTAACGAATCAATGATGTATGCGCTGGACAATCTAATAACAAAACTAGGGATGCCGTCAGGGCCTTCACTACTGTCAAGGCGTAATTGGTTAATTACATGCCGAACTGTATTCTTGTTCACAAGTTGGTTAATTAGCAGGGCTTCACCGGGAGGCATGTCATGTTGCATGCTATCTGCTTATTCATAAGAATTGAATTATTTAAATCTGTTTTGCCTACCTTCAGTGCAGATGTCAAATTTGCTTGTTCCATATTGCATTTTATCCATTCGAAAACTAGATCGTGCTGTAAGGTAACTCTTGTTTTTGTAGAAAGTGCTCTTTTATTGTGCTTTACTGTGGACATAACATAATTTTTGTACGACTGAAGTACTTTGTCTTTAATCAGTAGTGTCACGTAACGATCGAAAATTATTTCCAAGAATGCTGTTAGCATTTATCATATTAATAACCATCTTTGATTCTATATTGCCCATCGATTTGTTAATAATTTTCAAACAAAAACACTTCTTGATGGACAAAACAATGTAAAAGAAATATAAAACTTTGACAATAATTGATAAGGAGGCTCAATACATCGTTTCTTTGGCTCTTCATCAAGGCGGCGGCTCCATCTGCAGTTACAGCACAAAATTTTTTCATTGAAATGCGAAGAAAATTCAAATTTTCTTTTAATGAAATTTAAAAAAATTCATGGCGTTCTTTTAGAGCAATTAAGCGCAGCAATTTTTCAAAAAATTAAACTTGATCAATATCAAAATAACATGCGCATATAAGTATTTGTCCGGTTTGTGTTAGCGCCTTGCTTTCCCTTCTTCAGCACAAGCTGAAGAAGGGATTTTTATTGACACATTCAGCCATTTCTATGCCTATAAATTTCCACTTCGTGTATTCTACGTTACATAGTATCAATACTAAGAGGAAGGTCTCTGAAAGGTTTTTTTTTTGGTTCAACAGCTGGCAGCAACGACTTAAGAAATTCGCCATCTGAAAATGGTTTTCGATTGCAATAACATGCCTTTAGAGTTGCCAGACGCAATTCTTCTGACCTTGAAATAAAGGTACCTGTCACCTTATGTTTTAAAGACAACTATCTTAAACTTTTTTTAGGAGTTTCTTGGGAAGAATCGGATTACCATACATATTTTACCTCAATGCATATTGTAATGGCGTTTCATAGCATAAGATTTTATTTAGTTATTTACAACGCTACAAATTGCACAAATAGCAACATGCCCAAGGAATTTTGTTGTTTGACCATTAAATATTTCTTTTCCCACTCAATACCCCTTCTTTTTTTCACGGAAGTTTCGGCAGGGCTTTTTCTGTAAATACTCTGATGAATCAAAGTCGTTTTTGCTTATGATGACTTCTGGTTCATTTAAATATCTCTTCTTATTTTTGATTAAATTTTTTCGTATATCCATTGTGTCTATAGGTAAAGTTTTAAAAAACTCATTTAAAATTTATTATACTAATCATTTTTATAATATCTTTTGAAATTGTAGAGTACATACTTTTATCGACCGAAGCTTAAATGAGAATTTACTTTGGTTGTAAGCTGAATAATTTATGATTAAGTAGAAATAAAAGATAGGATATGAGTCTGCAAACTGTAAAATTAGCTAAATAAAATTTATATAGATAACTATAATTTAAAATGTACCTTGTAGAAACATGTAGTATAGATCTAAAATGTTTTTAAAGTGCAGAAATTTAATACATATGTCAGAGTCATCCCATGTCGATACAATAGAGATTTGGCAGTAATGAGTTGAATTTCGTTTTTTGACCATTAAATATTTCTTTTCCCGCTCAATATTAAACCCGCAGTGTCGTTAGTTGCATAACCCTAAACATAACTCTGAAAATAATCTTAAATGTGTAGAATGGTTTTGAGGAAAAAAACATTTCTATGATTTTCATGGATTTTAAGTTTTGCTAAAATAATTATAATGGCAAGAAAAGAGCCTTCCTGATACTGCTGCCACAATTTTGAAGAAAGAGTAATTTCCTAGACTTTAATGTATTTCACGGGATTCCTTGTTCCAGGAATGATCAATCGCCAATGATCATTCCCAAACCATGGGGAACAATTCCAGAGAGTGATATCATCCTCCAAACTTCACAGTTGGGACGACAAACACACTGATAAATAAGGTTCTCCGGACAGAGACATGGATATGAGATTCGAAAACTGTATACCATGATTCACTACTCGATAACACGGTTTTCCAACGTTCCAGTGACCAATTATATTGAGCTGTGCATTGCATGATGTAGCTCTTTCGAAAAATCCGATGCCGTACAGCTCCCTACGTTTATGAACTAATATTAGGCTTGTGGCCTCCCTGAATTCCTTGTTGACAATATTTAATGATGACTGACACGATATGTGCAAAACCCCTCTGAGCGACCTCCGGGCTTTATCCGTCAGTTTCTCGTGTATACGGCATTTCCTGGCTGCAGTAGCACCTTGGCGTTTCCCTTTGGTGATTACGACACGGCACGAACAGACTGATTGCTAATATGGTATCCTATGACGATTCCCTATTGGAAGGCACTTAGCTCAACGCCTTGGTCCATCTATTGACTTCGAACATGAACATAAGTTGCTTTATTCTGACATCTGGATGGCAGAATATCGTTCATGTTTTCTATTTATTAATGGTAATAAATAGCTGCTCTTCGTAATGACATATCAAAAAACTTCATGGTGTTTCCATGTAGACTGAATACTGTGAAAAGGTAAGCCAAGTACTGGAACTGTAGTCTCAATATATAAAGTTTAATTTCTATTATTATTCAGGTGAAATTAATATTCTTATCAAAACATTTGTTTTTTTGAATGTTTCGATCTAAGCAGAACTAATTGAAGTCAATAGCAAACAGAAACGTAGTTATTAAAAAACTACATATTTTTGAACTCATGTAGTTATTAAAGGTATAATTATATAAAAAAATAAAATAAAAACTGTGAATTAGAGCGACTTGAGAACCAACTTATTTGCAGTATGTCCATAAATTGCGTGTGTTCTTTGATCGATATGTCTGTTTCTTTGGATGAAAAGACGGAATTTCCGTAAGAAAACTCCTGCTCTTCACGCCTAGGACTGACTAACTCAGCTAAGGAGTAAAAAAAGCTTATAGAAGTTCCTCGCGTCATTGACGAGATTAAAACCTGGGCCTTTTCCCCTCTGTGTGGGGAGGGTGGTGGCTATAATCACTGTGATAACCGCGTAGACTAAAGATGTCCTTATAGGTATTTTCTAGAGCATATACTGGGAACTGTTTATTGTTTGCTACAAGTTCTGTTTAATCCAATATGGAATCGGAGAAATCTTTGACTTTAACCAGTAGTGTCACATAAAAATGATTTCTAAGAATGCTGTTAGCATTTATCACGTTAATAACCATCCTTGATTCTATATGCCCATTGATTTGTTAATAGATATGCAAACAAGCACTGCAAAAGAAGTCATTGATATTAATTTTGTGCAGAATTTGGATGAAATTCATGCCAAGGAAATTCTCAATGTACACTTCAGCCTAAAAGTTTGGAATTACAATGTATGACAACAGTTTTCCTTAATTTTTTTTTTTTAAATTAGCTATGACAATGTTTAATATAATATAAAAAACACTCTATAAAGTATTTTAAGATTTTTTATTGAACATTGAAAAATTTACATAAATAATTCTGAAATGATTAATATTAACGACTATTGATTTTTAATTGAAATATCCTCCACGAGATTTTATCACTACCTTACAGAGACGTGATGGCGATTAATTTTTTATAATAGTATTTTGACTAACATTATTCAAAGCGATCTGTAAGGTTCCCCATAATTTTTGTGGAGATGGACAAACTTCATGTCTAAATGAAAGCTCTATTGAGTTTTAAGTCAGGCGATTGGAGTGACCATACCATAATTTACAAAAACATCCCTACTGTTTAGTTGATAGAAAAGTCTTGATAGAAAACCCTATTGTTTAGTTGATAGATAAAAAGTCTTTGGGCAGCTTAGAGCTGTGCTTCGGATTATTGTCTTGTTATAATATAAAATTTCTTCCATAGTGTCGAAGTTGAGAGGATATTGCATTATATTGAAGAATGTTTTCATCGCCCCTTCTTTACTTAAAATTCCTTCAATTCTGAAGATATCACCCACTCTAGAAAAACAGAATCAATCCCCAATCATGACGGAACCACCACTGTGCTTGACTGCAGGTTCTAAAAAAAATGGCACCATTTTTTCTTCAGTTTATCATCTCACGCAAACACTACGTTTGGATTCAAAATTTTCAAATTTGGATTAATCCGCTTCAGCCTACGTTTTTCCAGTCTTCAGCTTTCCAATATTGATGGCTCTTAGCCTAAGCCAACCATTTCTTTCGATTTTCTGATCTTAATAAGGGTTTTTTCGGAGCTACACGACCATGAAGTCCTGTTTGTTGAAGACGAAGTTTTCCAGTGGATGTAGACACGGGAGGTTTTCTGTTCCTGTTGAGCTTAGCTCTAATTTCAGAAGCAGCAAGTCTTCGACTACGTTTAGAAATCAGAGTTATGGTCTTATCTTGTGCCTCAGTTGTTACGTGAGGTCGTTGTCCTGATCGTGATTTGTCTGTCCTTTAAACTGCCAGTCTTATTGAACCATCGAATGGTAGTTTATACTCCTTTAAATGAAACACCCTAGTTTTTGTCAATATTTCTCATGGAATAACTTTCTTTATACAGTCTTACTCGTACTTTTTTTTTTTCGACGCTCATTTCATTATTTCTTACCGTTTATCACGAAACACCCAAAAGTTACACCACACACTCTTTGTAAAAGACGGTGTTCGATTTTATAAGTACAGCTCTTACTCCTGAATTTATATTATTGCAAGACACTATAAAATCATCTACAACCTTATATAATATCGAAACGATACTCACACTTTTTGGAATACTCTAGAATCACATCAATTACAACTTTCAGGAATTTTCTACAATGTTCTTCTACATTCTTGGAGTCTTCAATATCTTTCTGAAATATTCTTGAATATTCTAAAAAATTCTTAAATATTATTATTTTTTTAAAAATTTTTATACATGGTAGAAAATGCTTTAATAAAATTAGTAAACAAGTTGCTCCTATTTTAATAAAAACTTTGCAAATAAAGAAATGAAACAAAGGAAACATGAGTCCAAACTTTTAGGAGGGCGGGGGTGTATGTTGAAAAGCTGAGTCACACATGGAATATTCATTATGTCAATGTATTACACAACGTATTATGAAAAGGAAGCAGAGTAGAGATTGCGAGGGATACTCAGAATTTAAATACTTGCTTCTATGGGACAAATATCCAAAACGTTAATATCACTAAGTGAATATCTGTTTTTTTAGGAGAATAATATAAAAAAAGAAATATGTGAAACTTGGTGATGTCACGTAATCGAAAATTCTTTGATGTGCATCTCCTGGGAAACATTTGAACAAATTTCTGATAAGAGAAATGCAGTATAAAGAAATGTCTTTCGTGCAAACAGATTTATTCACGTATTTCACATACACACAAATAACAAGTTTTCTATTTATAGAACATACTGTGGGTTCCATTGAAGTAGAGGATAGATGCATTTATTTTCAGAAGCAATAACTGCACGATGTTATGTATAAATTCACTGGGAAAAGTTTAAAGTCAAAGTCAGACTTCTGGGCTATTCTCCAAGATACTGCCACTCTTCCGGGTAGCCTCTTATATTAAAACAAGGTTAAGAGAAAGACCAAGGCTATTCTTTCTCTTAACTGAAGCAGTGTTAAGTACTTTATTATTTTTAAATAACGATTTTTTAATATTAATTTCGAAATATTTTAAACTAGCTACGCTTCTAAGATTGTGCCTACGCTGTATATATTCAGCAGAAATATTGCCAAATCTTAAGAAAGTTCAAGATTCGGCATTGCTAGTATCCCAGAGAAAGTAAAGGTAGCCTTATTTCCTAAATGGCAGTTTTCGATCATGGAAGTTCAAGTCAGCTGCCATCCTGCACGCGAAAAGTTTGTCAAATGGTCAAAGTGATGGAGAACACACTTCATTACACTTAACGATTTTTGTCAAGTCTCCCCTCGTCCATCGAGTCCAAGTAAGTCTCGAAATTTTCGTCCGCTCTTTGCGTTTTTGCCAGACGTGGAGAGGAACCCAACATGGAATCCATTATCTGAGACTTCGTTTGCGTTGAAGCGTAACTGATACGAAATGAATGCACCTTTCTGGGGTTAAAGGGCGATCGTCCGCGATGAACTGCTCATCTTTAACAGTATTACCCTCTGTTTTTGCTGAGATGAATCGGCAAGAGCGTGACTGGTCATAAATGTATTCTCATCGTGAATACGAATGCGACACGAAACGCCTTCCATCAATTTGCGTGTCTCGGATAGAAATGCAGTTACGATCCCACTCATCCGTAGTGTATAATTGCAAGCTCTGTGAAGCAGAAAAAGATTAGAAATAGGAGTATGCAGTTTTTGATATTACATTTAAGTCTATTGTTTGAAAATGCAATGGTAATTAAGTGCCATAAATCGTTTTGCACATAACTTCTGTTATGAACATAGAAGGGTAGCTACATTCTGCACAAGTTCATAAGTTAAAGAGATTTATTTTTTATTTACTAATAAACACTTATATCATAGGAGGGCAACTTTGGAAGAAAATATTCAGGTAATAAACTTCAGGTAGCATGTAGGCAAGCTAAGTGAAGCACATGACTGGTATGTTAATTAGATAAGTACAAGTAACTAAGGCTATGAGTCGTCAGTATATTTGTCTATAACTGCGTGTATTCTTCGGTTGCTTTGCTGGGCGTTTAAGCCTGAGTCCCTGGAAGGGAAAAACATGCAACCCTCGCTCGAGACCGACTAACTTAGCCATGTTGTGAAAAGGGTCCATAGAAATTCCTCGCGTCATTCAGGGAATTTGAACTCGGGCCTTTTCTTACAGGTGTGGGAAACGGCGATTATAACTATTGTGCTACGCGCAGGGGCTACTCGTATGTGGAAAAACTGTCGTGTTAAATTCATCTTGACATTATGAATTGTGGGCAGCCATTTTTGTTAGTTTATTTCAGCAATATTGCATCTGTATGAGTATACCTTTAAGTAGTATTGATACCACAGTACGTGACCATTGATACACGAATCGTGCATATTTATTGTGAAGACTGGAACCAGAGAAAGCAGTTTATTTGATTTAAAATCACTTTGTGCTTTTCAATATTTGATATCGACATGTACTTCTCAAATCATTACAAATCGCGTTAATATAAAGATCCTATTTCATTAGTGAATATCGAAGTGTATTTTTCTTAGTCATTTGCTCATCCCTGATAAACTTATGGGATTGTTTGTAATCCCATAAGGAGGGAGCATCATGAAGTAGGGCGAATTTGTTGTGGGGGGGGAGGGCTTGAGATATACGCTGTCTTTACAGATACGATTCTGTATCGTAAATCTTGGAAGAGGATTTGTTTCGTTTAAAATTACTCGTTTTTATGCTGTATTACGGCCCACTATGCATGCCTCTGTGTTCAGCTGACACTCCACCAGTGAATTTAATGCATGCCATAGTGGGGTGGCGTAATATTTAATAATAATGTTACATCTAAGTTGTCAGTATCGTTATGCGGTGAAAAGTTAGACGTGAGAAAATGTGATTTATGTCGTGGAATGTCTGTGGTTACAGGCAATTTTAAAGCCAACCTCTTTTATGTTCGTGGGGGATGTTTAATACCACCGTTAAGTGGCAGGATAATAGCGGCAATCAATCAGCAGAGGGAGGCCGCTTCATTCGCTGAATAGAAGAATGTTTGTAGTTAAAGGCCCTTTGTTAAAGAAGCCAAGTACAGAAACTAAACGGGAATTGTAATTTTGACACAGTGAGAAAGAACTCAGTACTTACCTTTTTGCCATCCTCTTCAGTAATGCACACACTGGGAGGGGGAAGGACGGGGAAGGAGTTACGTATTTGACCAAACTCGGAGGAATGTAATTAGACTGGGAAACTTTGCAACTTGCAGCAGTTATTCTTGATTGTCTCCGGTTAATTGTTCTGAATTTCTGAAATATCGCTAATTTATCCATTTAACGGATTCATTTATCTCTGAACATAAAGCTGCAATAATGCTTATTCCCAGTGGATATTCGTGTACACGAAAAGCTGCAAGGTAATTTTGATGTTATAATTAAAATAAACGGCGGTAGATTTACCATGATTCGTGCTAAAATTCATTTAAGTTATAACTAGGTAATGTCAAATAAACATGAAAATTAGAACCCTGGTCTCCCCGTCTTATATAATCCTTGTCAAATATCTTAATTAACAGGTCCAGCGAGACCTACAGCGAACTCTAGCGAGACTTTTAAGTCAGAAATAAATTTAAGTTGCATTTAAGTTACCAGAGCAGTTTTAAATATAAATGGTTAGAAGTTTCTAAAGCTCTTTAAAGGAGAGGAGTGCAAACAGCAAGGGTGATGGTGAGTGATTATTATTTACCATTTCTGTATAACTTTCATTATGCTGCTTGGAAATATCTTTTTGAAGTGGAACTTCTTTAGGCGCGCTTCAGGCAGTTTTCAGATGGGAGTAACTTTAGTGGATTGACAAAAAATGCAACGAAAATGCGACTGTTGCCATAAGTTAAATGCATTACAGGCACTCTGAACAGTGAACTATTGTACTAGACCAGGGATGGGCAACCCGCGGCCTTCTAAGGTCATATGTGCGGCCTTTGTCACACAAAGATGAAATAAAATCATTAAATAATCCTACTACTTTTAAACTAATATTTTTTAAAATTAAATATTCAAAACGTTTTAATAATAAAAAGCTTTATTTTTTTTCACAATATAGAAACATTATTAAGATAATTAAAAGAGGAAAATACAAATTTTTTGATCTAAAAAGTAAAATATATCATGTTTAACTTTTTCTATTTATTTAAAAATCGTTTTTATGTACCACAAATGATAAAAAAACGAAAGCTATTTAATAAAAGAAAAATTTTAATCCTCCGTTAAGTTTGTTAAAATAAAATAAAATATTTTAACAGAGTTAATAATTTGACGAAAATAGTTTTTTATTTTAAAATTTAAATTGTGACATCGTGATTCTTTATCTGTTGCTAAAATGTGCATATTTGTAACTGCGAATATTTTGACAACCGTATATATTCTTGTCTTGAATTTTGTAATCCTGTAATTTCTTATGTTTGATTTCACAATTGCTTAATTTTTAGATTGCCCATCGTGTCTAAAAAAGTTAAAAGGAAGTTGAATGAAGAAAACAGAACATTTAAAGAAGATTGGGAGATGCAGTATTTTCTTATTTCTGTGAAAGAGAAAATGGTTTGTTTGATATGTAATACGGCGCTAACTACATTAAAAAAATACAATGCAAATCAGCATTATCTATCTCACAAGGACCATAAATATGTAAAATTAGAAGGAGAAGCTCGTAAATCTGCACTTCAAAAAATGAAGAAAGAAAAACAGCACCAGGAAAAGGATTAAGCGAGGAACTTCAACCGATGTTAAATACAAAATAGCGCATGTACTTTGAAAAAAAGGCAAACCATTTAGCGACATCGAAATGATAAAAGAATGTATTGTTGAAGCAGTAGGATGTTTAGATCCGGAAAAAGTTGACAAATACAAATAATTACCTCTTTTAAGAAAAACTATAACTAATAGACAATTTGAATTAGCTCAGGATGTAGGAGAACAACTTCAGATAATAATTCACTCTAAAGATGTATATTTTTCAATAGCGTTAGATGAAACCACTGATAGAAATGACTCTGCTCAAATATTATATTTTATTCGTGCTATAACTGAAGATTTTCATTGTTACGAGGAACTACTGGCTTTGGGTACTCTCACTGGAAGGACCCGTGGAATTGATATTTTTAACAACTTTAAAGAAATGTGTCTTGAGAGAGGACTAAACCTTGGTAACCTGGTGAGTGTATGTACGGACGGTGCACCTTCTATGAGAGGAAGCGAGAAGGATTAGTTTCATTGTTAAAAAAAGAAAAGCCCAATTTAGAAAAGTTAATTTCGTTCCACTGTATATTACACCAACAAAACCTTTGTGCTAAATCCTCCACATTGAGCAATACTTTGAACAAAATTAGGAGAAGATAAATGATAAAGACTTTTTTATACAAAAAAGATCCTATTGAAATATGGAAAAATGCAGTTGACTACCCACGTTTACGTCAACATGCTCATCGACTGCTGTCTTGCTTTGCAACTACGTATTGTCGCGAATCAACTTTTGCATACCTTACACAAATTAAAAGTCATTTAAGGACTCAGATATCTGATATTCATTTAGAAGACCAAAAGTTGCGTACAACTAAGATGTAGCCTAATATCCAGTTGTTATCTAATAAAAAACAAACCCAAAAATCTCATTAGTTAATTATCAAAAAAGATATTTCGACTGAAACCAAAGCATTCTGATGAGTTTAGCTCATTAAAAATGTGCAATCGAAGTGGTTTCAGCCGAGACATCTTTTTTGCTAAACAACTCAACCACTAAAGCATCAAATCTTCAACTCATTAGTTAACTCATATTAAATTATTTTTTACAATAGTGCAGTTTTTTCTAATTATTCTTGTATAATTTTGTTAATTGGTAAGGTAATAAAGTGTAAATCTGTGCTTTGTATCTTTACTTTTATAGTCTGTGGATAATCTTCCTCCTGTTTTCGCTTATTAGAATCGCCGTTAATAGAATTAAAATTCAATTCGTAAACGTGATCGCAATGACCGGCGTTTACTACATTCGTATAGTGAACGTTATTTTGCTATGGAGTGTCCATCGTAAAGTGATTTGATCGTACAGGAAACCAGTCGTAAACCGGAGGCCCACTATAGTGAGTGTTGTAAGTCGTCTTTGGTATACGTGCAATGCGTCGGTGGATTGACAAAAATCGCCAAGAAAATGCGACACGAAATGATTCATCCCTCCACCATTGTACCACTCCGTACTAGGCACGAGGAACGCGTAACCAAATCTGTACCCCTACTGATTGCGTCATTCTCCACCGTATTTTATAAAAAATTTCGACAAAAAATTATAATTCAACATGTCGAAGACTAATAGTGAGCGTTGTAAGGCGTACATAGCACGCATACATGCAATGCAACCACCGAAACCACCTCCATTGAATACAAAGGAAAGATCTAAGCTATTTCGACAGCGGAAGAAATTACAGCGTGCGATGGAATTGAACAAAGAAGCAGGAAGAAGGTCCATTCACATCTTCAGAGCCTTACATCTCCCCAGAAATGTTAGAAATGAATTTGAAAGAAGGAATCATGAAAGTTGATATTGCAAATGAAAACGACGAAGAGTCCTCGAAGCCCAGTCGTAAACGAAAAGCGAAAAATTGAGTGCCAGAAGTACTCCATCAAATCGTTCAACACGTAAGGCGTAAGCAACAGGATTTAAAAAAAAAAACATCGAAGCATCCACGCACAGTTTAAATGTACATTTCTGGATAACGATTTCGGTTCAGTCTGTTCCGTGTGTTAGGTTCAAGAACGATGCGAAGATTGTAGGAGCTCGAGATCACGCACTTCTTCAAACAGCAATTTCAAATGAGGATGTAAGTCAAATGTCGGCCTGTTACAGCTGTCGTGGCTCTCTCAAGAACAAAGTGATTGCGACTCTATCGAAGTCAAATGGTTTTAAATATTATCCGATGCCACAGCACTTTCGACACTATATTTGGTAGCAGAACGTCTCATATCTCCGAGGCTCCCATTCATGCAGACTCGTAGCCTGCGGCATTCATACGGTCAATACAGGATCCTCGGTCAAGTGATAAATGTTCGCCTAAAGAAGTTTCCTTAAACACCCGCTGTGCGTGTTTGGCGCATAGACCCTATAGTACATAGTATTATACATGGGTTGAATGCTGAGAAGGTGGAAGATTTTTTTTTCTATTTTAAGTTTGCTACAAATTTTCTAGTCATACAATTAACACCCACAGGTGTTTCTCAACGGCATATCTTAAGAAAGCAATTCTTACCTTGGTATTTGAGCTGGGAGGAAGTGATGGCTTCCAAGGGAACAAATACTTTTCTTGTAATATCTGCGTGAAGCTAATTCCAAAAGAAAGTTCCCCTCTCGGAAGCGAAATTGCTCTCGAGAGGGGAGCGTGGCAGAGGTTTTGGTTCGGTTCCTATCTCCTACCAAAATCGAACAGCGACTCCAGCCACGATGGCAGAAATTTGTACGGGCTTTTTCATACCTGTAACCAAATTAAACGATCTACAGCAAAAGTTGAATCGATTTTTTTACTCCTGGAAATGTGTGGCTTTTTATTCCATAAAACTAACAAACTGACTACAGAATAAACGCAATTTACAAACGCGATATACTGACTAGTCCATAATTCCAAAAGTCTGTTTCTTTTGAACGACCTTTAAATTATATAAAAAAATATAATGAAAGAATGGAACTGAAAGTGCTTGCATTTTGACAAGAATGCAATCATTTTCAGTATTTAGCATAAACATGAATTTAAAGCAGGGTCCACTCAAAGGCGTGCGCTTTATATTATATTAAATTAAGTGATCTTTATACGAACATAATCGAAATTCCGCCATCTGTTGATCGCAATTTCGTTCTTTGTGCAATCCACAGTATAAATTAAATTCGTGCCCGAACATATCGAAAAATTCATTAATATCAACTAGGCAGATCACAATTGATGGATGTAACTCTGTACACTTTATTCCTAGTAATTCTACTTCTGTTCGAAGTTTTGACCGCGTATTTTTTGTGATTTTTCGTGCTTTTTTTTGTCATTGCTGTTTTATTATCTTGTTAATGCATCGAACAATTAAGGGGAGCAGTTAACTGTGTTGTGTGGAGGGTATCAAGTCATACGCATGACTGAATAACACTCTCGCAGATGTCGACGAAACTAGGGAAGTGAGGAGCGATGTCTGCCGCTTGTTCTCTGCCCACCGAAAGAAACTGAGCGACGGAATTGTCAATGATCGTCCTGTTTCCAGCAGACTGGAGATCCTATTAGTGTGATGCGTTCTCCTTGTCACGCAACGGAAAAGCAAATTTCCATCAGAAG
Organism: Mastigoproctus giganteus; assembly: GCF_048544385.1. Classification (NCBI taxonomy): domain Eukaryota; kingdom Metazoa; phylum Arthropoda; class Arachnida; order Uropygi; family Thelyphonidae; genus Mastigoproctus; species Mastigoproctus giganteus. Next base: position 109,850,868 of record NC_143575.1, read on the forward strand.
AGGATGGCCAGCTGAAGAAAAATCTAGTTAGGGTTATCAAAGCGGCAGACACCATATAAATACGAGAAAAATATTGGTGCTCATACAGCGTGCAGGGTGATTTTACATATGTATTGGCCTTGTCAGTACTGTTTTACAAGTAGCTGCTGCATATTTCTGGTAGAGGTAAGGGAGTAATGTAGTGGCAGCTTAATGCAGCAATTTAAATAACTCTGTAAATATCCAGTTTTCAGGTTCACGAGGATGCTTACAGCAGCGCGGGGAATTTTATTCAAATAGCTCTTTTGAATAATGGCTAAATTTGAGGAATTGACTGCCTCGAGAATCTCGAAACACAGCGGTGTGTCAACTGGGGAATTTTATTTTCTCAGAAAATCAAGCCTTTTTTAGTATTATAGAAGAGAGGTTAGGAGAGAGTTACTCTCGTGCCAAAATATCCTTCGAAAAGGGCGCTTTAAATACATTAAGTGCGCTTTTAATTTTAATTACATTCTGTGCTATCCCTTTTCAGTCGCATCTGGCTATACGAAAGTTAAGTTACTGCATGCGCACCTTCCTTCTATCTGCATAATGAGTAATTATTAGGTATAGTAGTCTGCAGAATTTATAATTGGTCAGTATGAATTTATTTCGGACATTATTTTTTGATGGGATTAAAACCAACTGGACCTAAGGCCAGTTGTTTGTGCACAGAAAAATTCCTACAAGTAAAATTTGTTAGGACTTGTAACGCATTTGAAGTGTTTGTTCTTGTATGTCTTCTGTGCTGTTAAAGCCAAGCTTCGCTCATAAAGTAGCAAGAGAAGAAGAACTTCTTCTTCTGAAGGTGTCTGCCATGTGAAAGTTATTTTTCTCTTTCAACAACAGCAGAATAGGCAAAATGGCCAAATAAGTTCAGAAACAAGGTGGAGGATCACTCTGCCGTATGCAGGAATGGTGACTGGCATCAACTACTCGTACCACGATCTTAAGCAAATTTCGGTCTTCAGTGCACGTTCTCATTGCATCTTCTTAGTACGTGCATTATTCTAATTAAATAAATAAATAAGTGCCTTTGGGAAAGATAGAATGATTTTGTAAAACTAACAGTTTGAGCCTTGCTAAGATAATTAACTAGTTGGATTACATCTTCTCTTTAAAGAAAATGTTAGATGTTTTCCGCTGAAGACTACCGAACATGGCTTCTTTCGATTTCCCTGTTTCCACACTATAGAAACGGTTGAAATGCTGTTGATTTGCTTTAATGGGTAGTTGTTTAAAAGAATTGGATGCGATGTCTTTTGAAAGATTAATTTCGGCGTCCATTTTCAGAACAGCAAAGACGATAGAGTGCAACTACACTAGAAGGCGGAACAATGTTTTCCATTGGGGTAACTCTGCTACCCTCTCGTGAGACCGACTGATTCACCGAGTGGCATAGAAAGAGTTTATCCAGTTATTGAAGGAATTCGAACCCTAGGTTTTTCGACCCCGTAGGCGAAGTTGTTATCGACTGAGGTACAGAGGTCCCAGGGAAGGGGCTTCTCTTCTTAATGACTAACGGAGGAACAACAAAAGGGTTGATGGAATCATTCAGCCCCGAGGTGGATCCTTTCGAAATATACTTCTCCGTAATAAATTTTTTCCAGGAAAAAAACATTTCTTGATTCTTTAAGAAACGGTGAACTACTTTTTGTGCCAGAGAAGTTTGATTGAGTTTCGTAGAGCAAATAAAAAGAGCTTCGTCCACAGAGAAGCCTCTAGTGATAATTAACCGTGTCCTTACCGAAAGATAAGCGTCCTTGATATAAGAGCTCTCTAAATTGCCCGATCGAGGAAGATGGCGTTCTGCCATCCATAATTAAAATATAATATGATTCTGATTTGGGTATCAGAGTCAAACAGGGTGCTGGAAAAGATATTGATTCCAAGCAAAACCGATCGGGAAGAAAAAGTACGAACTTCTGAAAACTGTAATTTGTTCTCGTTGTCTCTACCTAAAGACAACGTTAATATTAATGCTAACATAAATAGATAGGAATTCGTATAATGTAAAACACCTAAATTTATTAACATTAGTAGTGGAAAAATGTTGCAAAGAAGCCAGCTTATACAGCAACAGCCATTGAAAAAAACTGTCCATTTCCTTTGTCCGTTCTGATAATTTGTCCAATGTTTTAATTTTTCAGACCACCCACTTCCACAACATCAGGTGGAAGTTTATTCCAACAATCAATTACTCCGGCTGAAACAAAACTTTCGCTCATCTATCCTGCAATCATCCTTTTACAATTTAAATTTGTGATCCTCTTGTGTCTATCTGAGAACGAGGACAAAGCATTTAATTTACTCGCCCCACTCAAACCTTTAAACACTCTTCAATCAGGCCTCATCTTTGATGTTGAATTTTCGTAGTGTACAGTGATGTGCATATACAAATTATGGAGATAAACGAATACTGTGTAATGTTTAGTGAAAATTGACATAACTGACTCACAATTGATTGCCTCATGTATCTAGTAGATGTCTTCTCGCTATAATTCTACAAGAAACATGGACATCCAGACAGTGATTGTATCTGACATCCATACAATGATTGTATCTGACAGTCATATAGCGTTTTCTGTATTGGGTCATAGTAACTGCACTATAAAATAAACATATATCGGGAAAAGGAATATTTCATCTTAATTCATTGATATAAATTTTCTGATGTCCAATTGGCTGTCTGCAAGAGGAAAAAGTTACCTTCCCTTTACAAGCAGACAGTTAATTACGTGGCTCTTTATGCAACACAAAATACGCCATCTGAGCAGTTAATGCTTTTGAAGGAAAAATTTGAAGAGCCAATAGACAAATATATTAGCATTAATGGGGGCATATGGTGCAAGCAAGAAAGCTTAAGCAGCATCAACCAAAAAAAAAAAAGAAAAAAAAAACCGCTTCCATTTCACCCTTCCGTTCGTTCGAAATACCTGTCCAGCTCAGCCTTAAATTTATTTAGGCTATCAACTTCCACAACAAAGATGGAAGTCTGTTCCACCAACCAACTACCCGCTGGCTAAAGGCAAACTTCCGCACATCTATCCTACATCTGTCTTTCCTCAATTTGAATTTATGCCCTCTCAGATGATTATTCTGAGCAAGAGGAAGAATCCCATCAGCATTGAGTATGCTCAAACCATTCAAGGCTTTATACACCTCGATCAGATCACCACGCAGGTGCCTAGTCTCCAAACACTGTAATCTGCAAAACTTAAGCCTTTCTTCGTAAGAGCAACCCTTTGTTCCATTCACTAATCTTGTTGCCCTTCTCTGTACTCATTCCAACAGCCCTACATCCTTCTTAAAATGAGGCCTCCAGACCTGTATACAATACCCAAGGTGTGGCCTGACCATTGCCTTATACAAGGGAATAATCACCTCCTTATCTTTGCTAGAAAAATTCCTGTGTATCATTGACAAGACACCATGAGCTACTCTTGCAGACCGTCTGCACTGCTCAGAAAACTTCATATCTGCCTGCACAATTACCCCCAGGTCCTTTTCATTCTCTACCACTGTCATTGTATTACCACAGAGTTTTTACGTTACTATGGGGTTACTGCTTCCCATATGTAGTATTTTACACATATTCACCTCTCAGCCCATCTGCTTAACTTTTCTAGATCCTGTTGCAGCAGAGTACTGTCATTAGTGTCCTTAACAACCCTGCCAATCTTCGTATCGTCTGCAAACTTGGACATTAAGCTTGATATACCATCACCAATATCATTTATAAATACAGAAAACAATAATGGACCCAACACTGAACCCTGAGGGACTCCACTAATAACATTAGTCCACGATGAGCAGTGTCCATTGATTACCACTCTCTGTTTTCTCCCACTCAACCATCCCTTTATCCCTAGCAGCAATTTGCCTCCAATGCCACACTGCTCCAATTTGTGCAGCAGTCTTCCATGTGCAACAGTATCAAAAGCCTTTCTGAGATCCAAATATATGATATCAAAGTTATTCCCTGCATCCAATTCCTTTGTGACCACATCATAGTATCCAATCAAATTGGTCAGGCGAGACTTTCCCTTAACAAAACTATGACTATGTTGTGTCCGAGCTATAACTGAAGTCTTGTCTAGATGATCCTGCAGTGCTTCTTTAACCAGTGCCTCTATTAATTTTCCAGGAACAGAAGTTAAACTCACAGGTCTATAATTACTTGTGTCTCCCTTTGATCCTCCTTTGTGAATTGGGGTCTTAAAATTGAATAGCTGTAATATATGGATATCATGCAAGGTAGAAAACCACATCCAGAACATATCTTTCTATAATTCCAGTGCTGCATTAGTAAACATTTAATTTCTGACAAATTAGTTGAATTCTGCTTCTGCCGTTTAACTGAATATTTAAATGAATGTAAGTGATAAATGAATAATTATTATCTTGAGACTTTAAAGTAGCAATTACTATATGAAGAATAATAGCAGCGCTCTTTTAATAGTGCTTGTTGTATTGTGCACTGAGTGAGGTACCAGCCATGGTCGGACTGCACTAATAAAATCTTGAAATGCTGGAAAGGGGCAATTTTCCAACTTCTTTTTTAACACTTCTTTCATTCGTCTTTGTAAGTTTGGTAAGTGCCATTTATCGTACCCCCTTAAATTTATTATTTATTATATCGCATATTTCTTGTAAGTTAACTCTTGCAAACACTCCCCTAGTAATTTTGGGCAGATGCCGTGTCTGATGGAAAAATTAGACACCGCGCTAGCTGATTGGGACTAACGGAAATAAAAAGTAATAACTTTAAGAAATATAAAAGCCTTTAAAAAAGATTTTATGACATCTTTCAGTCGATATGTTTGCGTGTTATACATGCCTGATGGAAGTAGGTTCCAAAGAGTTAGTTCAACTCCTCCAAATACTCCTTTTTTTATAGTCTGTAGTAGACTGTAAAAAAAAACAGAGGGCCAGATGCGTGCAGGAGTTTTCTATGTTTGTAGTTTGTGTATTACGTGTTGTTCTAGCAATTTTTTTTACCTGGAAGCAACGATCACAAGGAAAGCTGCTTCCCGATATTTGTCCTCACTGCCGACAAGGAGGCAGGCATTTGCTGGAATTCAACGACCCTACAATAGGGCAAAATCCAGTGATAACAGCGCCCTCTTACGGAAGGTGATTATATTAGTTAAAAAGTAGAATAATAACTCAATAATCGATGAATGCCTGTAAAAGTAAGATTCAAATTCACATCCATAAGTTAGAATGTCTTATGATTAATGCAAGGTTTTAGTTGTTGTATAGTACCCACATGGGCAGCACAGTTGATATAATCATCGTCCTCCCCACACCGGATGGAAAAGAACTGAGTTCGAATCCCTCCAATAAGGAGAGATATTTTTATGTGACTTTTTTCCCAACATGGCTGAGATAGCTATCACGGGCGAGGGCAACACCATGTTTTTCTCCCGGAAACTTGAATTTTTTTTCAAGGAAACAGGCAAATCGATCACAGAACACACGCAATTTACAGACAATATATACGCCACAATATGTCCTGAGTCGCTGATGCGCCTTAAAAACCTTACAACAACAACAACAACAACAACAAAAGTTTTATAGTCTTGGAACTTTGCTACACATTTAAAAGCTCTATTGATTCATTAGTAATCTGAAAACTGCACTTATTCTTCGGCTTTTTTAATAGCCATAAATAGCATAATAACACATAATTAATAATGGTAGTTACAACAGTAATAATATCTTTGTAATAATACTAGCAGTTATAATAGCTTTGTCCTCATTGCTATTTAAATCAGTAGCGCAAGATCGAATAATCCCTCTAAGCCTCATAAAATGCAAATAGATCAAATAAGTGTGTTCGTTTGATAGTGTGCCCGGTACACGAGTATTGGTCGCCCTGGGCTTGTTACGGTTCTGTAATTATGTCACTATTCCATTTCTTGAAAAGAGGCCATTGTGGATATGTTGGAAAACGTAATACGCCATTTACAAATCCAATGCGAAGATGACTATTTTTAATCTTACCACAGAGAAAGACTCGTTATATAAAAGCGCTTGTATGTCGTTGGCCGACTGTAGTAAGCGTAACGATCCTGAAGGAAGTTGACGAGATAAGAAAGAAGATTTTAAGGCTCAAGGATTTAGCTACATGGCCTCGTTCTTGCCGTAACACAAATATCGGTGTCTCTCAACTGCTCAGCCATGTATCTTCTGCAAGCGAACAGCGGTGTCGTGTCCTGTTAATTTAGCCGAGACAAAAACGAGTTCTATAATGATCTATAGAGCAATAAAGCGATTCCCTTCTTCCATTCTAATGATGTTTTGATTCTGTGTTGTTTTTCCTTTTCTTCTGCGGCCAGAGCCACCACCAAAAGTAATTTAGTGCTTCTAAAAAATACAGAAACTTGTCTTTATCTCTGTTCTCCCTGTTCCGTTGTAATAAATTATACGGAAGGTTCGAGAACAAAAAGAAACTGTGTACTGATATCATTTGCGGCACGCTTGCGTGGTCTGGGGTAATGGAAATAAATCAAACGCTAAGTGACCCGATCCAAACCTTAGTTTCCTTCGCTCCTCTTCCCCCCTGCCATTGCACTTGCAAGCAGTAGTCGACTTTTTAAAAGTACTTTTGTAACTCGTCCAAAAGAGCCACGTTAATATCAATAACGGCTGCGAAAATTAAAACTTATCTAGACAAGATGCAGCTCTGCTTAAGGATTTCTTTTTTGAATAAATACTTTTTAATATCACCTTTTTAATCGAGCTTATTTTTTTTTTCCTGAGAAGCGACCACAAAACTTCGTGTAATTTAGCGTTTGTATCTTACCAAGCAGCTGTCCGCTGACATTCAATTATTCTTTGTACCTTATCATTTTCAGTTCCTCGGTGCTTTTCAAAAGTGGAAGACGCGAGGTAAATTGCTGAAGGTGCTTGTTCGTGGATGATAAGAATAAGCAATAAGGGGAATACCATGAGTTTGGCATTTCGGCAACTCTCTTGATAAATAAAGAACATTAAAGGGGAAACTGTAAGATTTATTGATGTTTTAAATAGCAAACGTTTAACATGCATACAAACATTTAACGTAACAAGCATAAGTGTTGTTCGGTTAATTGCAGAAATATTGAGTTGTGGGTTTCTAGGTGCTCCAAAAACTTTGACCATATCGCACCACCGTGTATTTTGTCTACAGAAGTGTATGTTCGCGAGCAGATTTGTATGTTTTGCGGGCTGAAAAACGCGGAATAACTCACTTTATTAACACAGAGTTCAGAGGCCACATTTTATTTATCCTGAAGAGGAGTTGTGGTTCTTGACGATGATATACTGTTCAGATACTTGCGATCAGAGGTAAACTTGTTTAGGTATAGTTTTTACGCAATAGGAAGAATTTGATGGGGTGACCCGGTCTGTGATATAGTGCGGTTCAGCGCGGGCCTGGGCGTGAAATGTCCCACCAGTACGTTTCCGATATTGAGCGTGCTGATATCTGCCTATTGAGAATCTTCACTTTAATTCGCGGTGTTTTTATCATTTGAGACATCCGTTCTGTCACCAGGAGAGAAGTAGGGGAGGGGGAGATGGAAGACCGTCTCCCCTCCCCTGTCGGGAAAGGGAGTAAAAGAAAACCAGGCAAGAGTACCCGGTTTAAATCGCCAAGATGGCGTAGGGGCAATGAAGCTGCATGACACTTCAATATCCAGTGTGGTCACACATGGGGCAGTATCCCTGTCCAGGAGTGGTTGTCCAATTAATGGAATCACTGAGAATGGTCAAGTGTCCTTTGGGTTTATCAGGTGTCATGTCCAGTATAGCTCGATTTAGAGGGTTGAATGTGCCAGGTATTGTCCATGAGGATGGTTCATCTGTTAAGGAAAGGATACAGTGGCTCTGTTTCAGCTTGGTTGCTGCTTGTAGTGGCTATGCCCTGCGACGGATGGTTGACGTGCAGTGTGGTTGGAAACTCATTAGTCAGAGAAGTATCTCCACCTTTGTTAGCACTATTTCGGTTGATCATAGGGACTTGGAGTAGAGTTATAGTTTGGTTGCGATTCCAGGCATGTGTTGTGTCGGGTATGACGGTGGAAAGGTCCTGCGCCGTACAAAGATATCCTGAGCAGATTTGGAGAAGTCACGGTATGTTTCTTCTGATTCCAGTAGGTGGTATGCTTAGTTTTTTTTTTTTTTTTTTTTTCATTCATTGGTTGAGTTAGCTGGTCTCAGGCGTAGATAGCAAGGTTTCTCCCCCAGAAACTGTGGTTTTTTTGTCCAGCTAAACATACAAATCGACCATAGAACACACGCAATTAACAGACATAAGACACACAGCACGTGTCTTATGGGTGGCCTAAATATAATAGTTTGGTTTTTTCGTGTTCTTGGTTCCTCGGGATGGATGCGATCTTGGAAATTAATATGCAGCGGAGATCTTCAAAGAGCGGGCAGTGGTACACGATATGATTACAGGAGGTCGCAGGAGCAAATTGGGTTAACTGTTAGGCCAAACGTGATTAGCTTCCATCTGATGGTTCCGTGTCCCGTATGGGAAGCCCATGATGGATAGACGATTCTCCGTTTAATGTACGCTCCACTTGAAACATTTTTTTTTTGACCTGGTGTTTTTTTGACCGCGGAAGTACCTGTAGGTACTCCATCGCTAAAAAAAAAAAAAAAAAAAAACCTGCATTATGCCTGTACTGGTTTGCGTGAATCCTGTATTATGTATAACGAACTGTGTGACATTCACAATTCATATGCTTTGCCATTATAACCCAATTCCTTTCCTCCCATTTTGTTCGATATTTCTATCCGCCCTGATAGTTAAGTTGACATTTGACATGACACATCGTCACGTGCCACTCGTTTGGAGAGATCTGGATTTGATTCCAGTCGACAATTAGAGATATTTCTAAAGCCCTATTTAATCGCTCAGACGTTATACATTCTTCTGCAATAAGATCCAAGTAGTTGATGCGCCTAAAAACTAAATTACCAGCATTCCGGGTAGGTGACACGAACGATTAGTCCCTACATACAATAGGGACCTTTCTCTTCCACCCTCAGTGATCGATGGGTATGAAAGGTCACACTAAACAGATTATTGGAAGGTGTTTTCAGACGTCAGCATGGTGTTTCTTATTTTTATTAATGGTTTTATGTACTTATATTTTTTTCTCCGTCTGTATTTCTTGGTATCTTAAAACACGCTCCGAACGATGAGCATTTTAATACGAATGACGGAGCAATTTCAGTAACACGGCGATTTCAGGATCGGTAGCAAGATTAGTCAATATCCTTGTTAAATAATATTGCGGTTATACTGAAATGGGATTAACAGCAAAATACCGGGTCCTATTTAAAGAAGATAGACGCCATGCTCACACACATATTCATTCAAATTTATCTGATGGCCAATATGTGGTGAGCGGATGAAGAAATGTGGAAATGGTGAATTAAAGTGTTATTTCATGTAAACTACTGCGATTACCACTTCTCTTAGAAAGGTACACGACGTGTGCATTTTCGACGTTTAGAAGATGTAGTTCAGCCCTTGAGCTAAATGGTGCCGGGCAAGTTTTTGATTCGATCATTAACGGAAATATGGATGAAAAATTATTCGCTGTGAATGAACTGCGTCGTAAGGTTTACAGCGATGAGAGTCGTTTTTCATTCCTCCGAGAGTATTGCCAAATGCCATTTAATAATGCATTTCTCTTGGATGCGTTGCCTCGGAGCACAAAGTGGCATGTTAAGATAGATATGATATACTTTATATGAATTAAACGGTGTTTTGTGATATTGAGGATGATTATAGTTAAGGATGCGGTTGCAAAGAATGAATTTAAAATTTTCATATTTCAAAACGGCGTGGAATGAGATGCAGATGAATTTTATTCAAAATTCCATTTGAAATCATTAAATATGCTTCTAGTAATACTGTATATATTCGTATTGATATATTTTCACTGGCAAAAGAGAGAAGAACCAGATGCAGCAAGGTTGTAGTGGATCATTAGAATTAATTGCTTGCCACAGACAGTTTTTAAATTCTGTACAGTGGGACCAACCGATGATGTTACTAACAGCAAATTCTAAGTGGGAAGCATTCAAGAAATTAATAGCGGAAGCTAATAAACGTTTCATACTTATTAAGAAATATTTTTCAAGGTTTAGGCCTAAATGGTTGTCAAATGAACTAATGAGACTCGTGGCAGAGAAGAAAAATGCATATAAATTATCAGGCGACACAGAAGCCTATGGCAGATATAAGCTAGTCTGTAATCAAGTCACAAAGGAGGTTAGGCAGGCGAAGGCAGATTACGAGAAATCTTTGGCAAAGGATGCTAAAATAAACAGCAAGGATTTCTTTACTTATATAAATTCTAAAAGGAAGGGGATGAATCTGATTGGTCCACTTGACATCGATGGTTCGACTGTTGATGATCCTGCTCAGATAGCAAACAAACTGAATGAGTATTTTGCATCTACATTCACACGTGAGGAATTATTAAGGTTTGAAAATGGCAGAAGGTTATCAAATTGTAACAGGGTGCTTAATGATTTTTTTATTAATTGAGAACAAAGTGGAGGAGAAATTGTTGAAGTTAAACATAAGAAAGGCACCTGGGGTGAATGGAATCTATCCAATTATATTAAAGGAGGCGGCAAAGGAAGTAAGCAAACTCTTAGCCATAATTATGAGAGCATCCTTGGACTCAGGGGAGTTCTCCACGGACTGGAGATGTGCAAATGTATCCCCAATTCATAAAGGGGGATCGAAGGGTGACACGAGTAATCACAGACCAGTTAGTTTAATTTCTGTTCCGTGTAAAATAATGGAGTCACTGGTTAAAGATGCATTGTAGGATCATTTAGACAAGACTGCAGCAATAATTCAGACACAGCATGGGTTTGTTAATTGTTTCTTGTCTGACAAATTTGATTGATTATTATGATGTGGTTACAAAGGAACTGGATGCAAAAAGTAATTTTGATATCATATATTTGGATTTCAAGAAAGCTTTTGACACTGGATGCAAAAAGTAATTTTGATATCATATATTTGGATTTCAAGAAAGCTTTTGACACTGTTGCGCATGGAAGACTATTGTACAAATTGGAGCAGAACGGTATTAAGGATAAGTTGCTACAATGGATAAAAGGGTGGTTGGATGAGAGAAGACAGAGGGTGGTAATTAATGGGTGCTGCTCTTCGTGAACTAATGTTATTAGTGGAGTCCCACAGGGTTCGGTGTTGGGTCCACTGTTGTTTTGTATATTTATCAATGATATTGATGAAGGTATATCAGGCTTAGTATCGAAGTTTGCAGATGATACAAAGGTTGGCAGGGTTGTTAATGACAGTAATGGCAGTGTGCTACTGCAACAGGATCTAGAAAATTTGGGCAGATGGGCTGAGAAGTGGCAACTGAAGTTTAACATTGAAAAATTCAAAGTACTGCATATGGGTAGACGTAACCCCAGAGAAACGTACCAACTGTGTGGTACTACACTTAAGGTGGTAGAAAATGAAAAAGACCTGGGAGTAATTGTGCAGTCGGATATGAAGTTTTCTGAGCAATGCAGACAGGCTGCCAGGGCAAGTCATGGGGTTTTGTCAATGATATACAGGAATTTTGCTAGCAGGGAATAGGAGGTGATTGTCCCTCTGTATAAGGTAATGGTCAGGCCACGCCTTGAGTACTGCGTACAGGTCTGGAGGCCTCATTTTAGGAAGGATATGGATTTGCTTGAGCGTGTACAGAGAAGGGCAACACGATTGGTGAGGGGAATGAAGGGATCCTCTTACCATGAGAGGCTTAAGTTCTGCAAATTGCAGCAGCTGGAGACTAGGCACCTGAGAAGTAATTTGATTGAGATAAGGCCTTGAATGGGTTCAGCACGCTGAATTCTGACGGGATTCTTCCTCTTGTTCAGATTACGAACCTAAGGGGGGCATAAATTGAAATTGAGGAAGGACAGATGTAGAATAGATGTGTGGAAATTTGCCTTTAGCCAGCGGATGGTTAATTGCTGCAACAAACTTCCATCTGTCGTTGTGGAAGTTGATAGGTTAAATAAATTTAAGGAGGAACTGGGCAAATATTAGAGGGGTTTGTTTTGTAATTTTTTTTTTGGCTGTTTCTGCATAAGCTCATACACTTGCTTTCTTGCATCACATGCCACTACTACTACTACAGTGTTCGAGGTTGAAAATCTGTTTCCAGATCAAAGCGGAATATGATCGACACTTTTATGAATGATAGGTTTTTTTTTTTGTTTTGGAAGTTGTAGAAAAACCCGCTTCTTTGCATCATTTAGCCGTTATAATACTAATATTAATTCCAAGGAGAAATTGGATATGCGTAATAATAATTAATATGACTAGTTGTGTTATCAAGCTAAAAGAGTAGCCTAATGGAAATGATGAGATATCAGCGTTCGAGTGATTGTTTTTTCGAATAAGGGAGAATAAATAATAAAATAGCCTATTTCTTTTTTGACGGTTCTAGTTTAATTGATAAAATTCTCACATACATGATAAATCTGATTTTTCAGTCCTGATGTATAATCTACAAAAGATATATAGTACACCAAATAGACCACCTCCCTCGCAGTACGTTGCTCTATGGGGATCTATGCATCCTTAGTCTATACAATACTTCGGCTAATGGGCAGGAAGGAGGCAAAAAAAAAAAAAAAAAATAGCTGCAAGACATCTGCTCTGATTCTGATGTCATAAAATAAGACGGCTATGTTTTCACCCCAGTGCACTTCGAAAGTTTCTTATGCGCATTGGGCCAAAGTTTTAATAGAGGCGTCCGAGCGTATCGGAATAAACCATCAAAATTATTAATCGTCATAATGAGTTTTAATAACAAATATATTATTATAGAAGCACATCTACTCCTTCATAAGGATTTCCGCCTGTTGTAATAATAATATTACCAAATAGAATTTATAAGATAGACCTTTTTATCTTTGTTCATCACGAATCGAAATTAGAGATTTAAACCTCTAAAATACTTCTACACAACCCAGATAATTACCTTAAACTCAAGGTAATTTGCTGAAGAATTTCTGGCGTACTGTTTCTCTCGCGAGGGGTGTAGTTTGATTCTAATTAAAGAGGAATTAATTCTAGCGAAAAAACATCTTTCTATTTTTTAAAGTTTGAAGCTGTATTTAGAAGCTTTTGGAAAAAACATTACTACCGATCTCAACATAATTTTTGCCTTCAACCTTAGCCATTATTCACGTTAGCTTTAAAGATTCTGTACACTATGACCAAGTTACTTATGCCCTCAGTATTATTTAAGGTATACTCTCCACCATCATCAGCTCACTACAGATTGCTTGAATTTAAATTTCAGCCTTTGTTGTTCCAATATGGAAATGCCAATGGCACACAAACTGTTATATTAGTGCCACTGTAATTTCTTACATACACTCATACGAGTATATGTATAATGTCTGTAAATTGCGTGTGTTCTCTGGTCGATATGCCTGTTTTTCTGGACGAAAAAAACCCAGTTTTTTGTGGGGGAGGGAAGAACCTTGCTATCTATGAGACAGACAAGATTATTTAATGAAAAAACTTTTGAGCCTACAGACCAGTAAAGCTCCTGGAGTTGATGGAATATATCCTATAATCTTAAGGGAGGCGGCAAGTGAGTGCATTGAACCATTGAGGCTAATTATGCGAGCATCACTAGACTCTGGGGAGATTCCGTTGGATTGGAAAAGTGCAAATGTATCTCCCATACATAAGGGTAGCTCTAAGAGTGAAGTGGGAAATTATCGACATGTCAGTCTGACTTCAGTGGTAGGGAAAATCATGGAGGTAATGATCAAGGGTAGAATTCAGGATCATTTGGATAGAATTTCAATTCTCAAGGATACTCAGCATGGTTTTGTAAAGGGAAAATCATGTTTAACAAATCTGGTTCGCTATTGTGAAAGGGTCACTCACGAGCTGGATTTAGGGAATAATTTCGACATTGTTTATTTATATTTCAGCAAAGCTTTTGACTCAGTCCCACATGAGTGGTTGCTTTATAAGCTGGAACAGGTTGGAATCACTGGGAAAACCTTTAGATGGATAGCAGGATGGTTTCAGGGCAGGAGGCAGAGGGTTGTGATAAATGGCTATTCCTCAGATTGGGTTGATGTAAGAAGGGGGGTTCCTCAAGGATCAGTATTAGGACCACCGTTGTTTTTAATTTTCATAAACGACATCGATGAAGGGATAGAGGGCGTGATGTCTAAATTTGTAGATTATGTTAAAATTAGTAGAGTAGTTAATGATAACTGTCAAGCTGAGCTTCTTCAGAGAGATCTAGATAGACTTCAGGAATGGTCAGAAAAATGGCAACTATGCTTTAATCCAACAAAGTGTAAGGTATTACACCTAGGAAATAGTAATCCCAAAATAACTGATTCACATGGTGGAGTTCAACTAAACCCAGCACTGGAGGAAAGGGACTTGAGTGTTACGATACGGTCAGACATGAAATTCTCTGAGCATTGTAAACAGCTTGCAAGGAAGGCCCATGGTGTCCTATCAAAGATCTATCGAACTTTTGCAAGTAGAGATAGGGACGTGATAATCCCATTATATAAGGCTTTTGTTAAAACACACTCAGAACACTGTGTTCAAGTATGGAGACCGCACCTAAAGAAAGACATCGAGCTTCTTGAAAGGGTGCAAAGATGGGTAACTCGCCTGGTGAGATCGGCAAAAGGGCTTCCTTATGAAGAAAGACTTCGAATATGTGGGTTGCAGAGTTAGTATTAGTATTAGTATTAGTAACGGCCGTATGGTGCAAGAAAGCCTATGGCTTATGCTGCACCAGCCAAAAAAAAAAAAAAAAAAAAAAAAAAATCCGAACAAAACAATGATAAAAACAAAAATTAAATAAATAAATAATAATAATTAATAAATAAATAAAAATAATGAAATGAAATTAAAAATTAAATAAAAAGGAAATTAATCTTATCATCCTATGCGCTTCCCTTACCCGAAAGTACTATCCAGATGACCTTTGAATTTCCCCAAACTGTCGGCCTCTACCACCCATGAAGGCAACTTATTCCAGTAATTTATAACTCGCTGGCTAAAATAAAACTTCCTGCAGTCCAATCTAAACATTTCCCCGCGTAACTTGAATTTATGTCCCCTAGTTCTAGCATCATTTATAATCTTGAAAATTTTGTCCTCATTCATTTTACTGATGCCTCTCAGAGCCTTAAACACCTCAATCAAATCTCCTCTAAGGTGTCTAGTTTCCAAACTCTGCAACCCACATATTCGAAGTCTTTTTTCATAAGGACGCCCTTTTGCCGATCTCACCAGGCGAGTTACCCTTCTTTGCACCCTTTCAAGAAGCTCGATGTCTTTCTTTAGGTGCGGTCTCCATACTTGAACACAGTATTCCAAGTGTGGTCTAACATAGGCCTTATATAATGGGATTATCACGTCCCTATCTCTACTTGCAAAAGTTCGATAGATCATCGATAGGACACCATGGGCCTTCCTTGCAACCTGTTTACAATGCTCAGAGAATTTCATGTCTGACCGTATCGTAACACCCAAGTCCCTTTCCTCCAGTACTGGGTTTAGTTGAACTCCACCAAGTGAATAAGTTATTTTGGGATTACTGTTTCCCAGGTGTAATACCTTACACTTTGTTGGATTAAAGCACAGCTGCCATTTTTCTGACCATTCTTGAAGTCTATCGAGGTCTCTCTGAAGAAGCTCAGCTTGACAGTGATCATTAACTACTCTACCAATTTTAACATCATCTGCAAATTTAGACATCACGCCCTCTATCCCTTCATCAATGTCGTTTATGAAAATTAAAAACAACAGTGGTCCTAATACTGATCCTTGGGGAACCCCACTTCTTACATCAACCCAATCTGAGAATAGCCATTTATCACAACCCTCTGCCTCCTGCCCTGAAGCCATCCTTCTATCCATCTAAGGATTTTCCCAGTGATTCCAACCTGTTCCAGCTTATAAAGCAACCGCTCATGTGGGACTGAGTCAAAAGCTTTGCTGAAATCTAAATAAACAATGTCGAAATTATTCCCTAAATCCAGCTCGTGAGTGACCCTTTCGAAATAGCGAACCAGATTTGTTAAACATGATTTTCCCTTTACGAAACCATGCTGAGTATCCTTGAGAATTTCAATTCGATCCAAATGATCCTGAATTCCACCCTTGATCAATGCCTCCATGATTTTCCCTACTACTGAAGTCAGACTGACAGGTCGATAATTTCCCACTTCACTTTTAGAGCCACCCTTATGTATGGGAGATACATTTGCACTTTTCCAATCCAAGGGAATCTCCCCAGAGTCTAGTGATGCTCGCATAACCAGCCTCAGTGGTTCAATGCACTCGCTTGCCGCCTCTCTCAAGATTATAGGGTATATTCCATCAACTCCAGGAGCCTTACTAGTCTGTAGGCTTGAAAGTTTTTTCATTAAATAATCTTGCGAAATTTCAATATCATTAATTACATATTTTTTAACTTCGCTCCCACAATTTTCCCCTTGCCACAAAAGGCTTTTCATTTGTAAATATCGATGCAAAATAACTGTTGAGTTCATCTGCAACGGCAGCTGGTGTATTTATTACTATCCCCTTTCCCTTACGTAAAGGTCCGATCTGGTTTGTCCTGCTCTTCTTGGCATTTATATATGTGAAGAATTCTTTATCCCCCCTCTTTGCTCTGTTTGCTAGTGATTTCTCATAAACTGCCTTTGCCTGTCGAACCTTTTCTGTGGCTCTATTACACATCACCTTGTAGCTGTTATAGGCTTCAGTACTTTTTATTGCTCTGTAACGTTTCCATGCCACCTTTTTCTGCTCAAGTAATGTGGCAACTTCACTATTCATCCAACTTGGAACCCTTCTCGTGGAGTATTTTTTTAATGGTATATACGCATTCAAGGCATCTGTGATTAATGTTTTAAAAGCGTACCACAGTTCAATTGTATTCATTCTCTGCGCGATATCTACCCAGTTAATAGAGGCCATGTAGTACCTTAAGGCATCGTAATTTCCTTTTCTGAAATTAAAACCCATTCCTTTGCCTTTTACTTCTGCTACCTCTCTCGTCATCATCCACCGTAGAACTCCGTGATCACTTCCTGCTACTGGTTCCTCTACTGTCAGCCCTGTTATGTCATCTGATTCATGTGTGATGATGAGGTCTAGGATATTCTTTTCTCTAGTACTTTCCCTGACATGTTGATACAAATAACAGTCATCTAGTTGATTTAAAAATTTTGTTCCCCATGTCGAGTTTCCTTCCCATTTACTCCAATCAATTAGAGGCAAATTGAAATCACCCATAATAAGGCATTGACGCTTACTAGCCCATTCCATTTGCATATTGTTTGCACCATTCCATTCCATTTGCACCATTGCCCAGTTTGGAAACTAGGCATCCTAGAGGAGATTTGATTGAGGTGTTTAAGGCTGTGAAAAGCATCATTAAAATGAATGAGGACGAAAATTTCAAGATTATAAATGATGCTAGAACTGGGGACATAAATTCAAGTTACGGGGGAGAGATGTTTGGATTGGAAAAAAAGCCCGTTAAAGTTCCTCGTGTCATTGACAGGATTCGAACCCGGGCCTTTTCCATCCAGTGTGGGGGGGGGGGGGAGAGCGGCGATGATACCAATGTGCTACACACGCAGTGCCAATGACACTATTATAACTCCAGAAATAACGTTATAAATGTGGACAGTTAAACAGCAGAATCGCTGAGATTCTGCTGTTTAACTGTCCTGACACTAATATGAAAAATTCCTTAACCATTACTAGTGTCTTGATTGAGTTGTATCACCCTACTTAGTTTTCTAACCGGATTTGGAGCTTCCATTAGCAGTCAGAGGCCCTAAATTAAACACTGATTAAAGTGGGAAATATTGGATTTAGCTAGATAAATTTTTAGCATAGACTTCAGCCAGAGAGAAAAAGAGAACGCCTGCAATACAAAGCTGTTTGTCTTTTTATACTGCGAACGATGCGTCATATCGCCCTCGGGTAGCACGGCTGGTAGGATCACCGTCCTCTCCACACCGGGTGGAAAAGACCTGAGTTCGAGTCCCGTTGATGACGGAAGAATCTCTGTGGTCCTTTTTCACAACTTGATTGACTTAGTCGATCTCAGGCGAGGGTAGCATCGTTTTTTTATTTATTTTGTTTTCTTCTGGAAACTCGGGTTTTCCGTCCAGCAAACAGAAAATCGACCTCAGAACATATGCAATTTAAGGAACAATATGGCCTTAGTTGCGGATGTTCCTAAAACCCTAACGATAACAACAATTACATGTGACAGAAATATGTAACAGAAATAAGCAGCAGTACCTTGCTTCAGCTATGAACAAGGTCGAAATTGGGCCCTGCTATTGTGGATATAACTTCTGCAACACCATTGCTGTCAGCCGCTCCAGTGTAGAAAATCCTGATTGCCGTTGAAATTAATTATTTTTCTTTTTGGACGACTTTTTTTAATTAATTTGGTTAAGCCATAATTTCATTCCTATCAACTTGTATAAAATTAAATGGATTTTCTTTGTCTATGGTTCTACATTAGAATCGTCGTCAGAAGTTCCTAGTTGTAATATATTTTTTGGATATCTTTTACGAAACTGTTAATCCATAGGATATTCTCTGTTTATGGCTGTTCTGCTACAGTATTTAGGTTTATCGCAAGGCTATCTAAATTTCTGAAGTCGTTTTTGAATTGCTTTGCCAAAGTGAATGGTGTGATCAAGAATGGTGTGATCAAAGTGAATGGTGTGATCATCCGTACCAAGAGGGATGATCTTTCTTTAAAAGAGTTGACCATTCCTGCTTATATCTGGAAAGTCTCGTTGAAGCTAAAGTACAATATAATTTAACTCTTGTTTATCTTGATTCATTGCTTAACTGAGGCATCAATAACGATCTCAGCGCTAACTCCTTGGAGCGTGTGGTCATCCCGGAATATAAACAGAAAATTTAATTTTTATTTTACTGCTATCATTTGATGGTAACTCTCAGTATGTAGAAGTATGAAACGTCAGATATTTCATTTTTATAGTCAAAATAAAAAACTGCTCTGGTAAAATAATGCGAAGTGTTTTTATTCATTATAGGTTAAATCGCCAAAACTCATTACTTAAATGTGATATTTCTTATTCCACTTCAAGAAAAGGTTTCATTTATTGAATATTGTTTGAGTGTTGTTTGGTAAGCGCCATCTGTCTTTATTAAGAACTTTTAATCGCTAAATTACGAAATATTTTCTTTATTCTGTTTGCACTCATTCGATTAGTCTGCCTGCCGCAGTTAATAGAAACTAAGAAAGACCGAAAAATAACATTTTATTATTATGAATTCACATAACAGAATATTACCCGCTGTTATAGAATTAAACTGGGCTTGGCAAAACTCAGTTATTTAATAACATTCGTGTATCTTTACTTGATTTAATCAAAAGAATAAAACACGGAGACAGAGTAGAAATAAATGCGAACTGAGGAGATAACTAGCAACCATTAAGCAGTTACAAGAGAAAGTCCACATAATAAATATAACTGAAAGGAAACTGTTATTATTAAAATTAGAATGTAATGCGATGTTTATTCCTTTATCCTCTTTTGCTGAAACTGACTTTAAAATAATCTCACTTTCAGAAGAATTCCGAAGAAGGAGACAGCTTCCAGACAAAATTAATTAAATTTCTGGAATTTGAACACCAGTTTGACTACTGTAATTAATTGCTGGATCACTCTCCAGAAATTTAGCTAGTAGCTCCTACCTGACGAGTTATTGTTATCGTAATTAATTAACTAAAATTATTTACTTAGCTAACAGAATATAATTCTTGAGCTATTTTATTAGTCCTCCTGAAAGAAGTTCATCATAAGTTTGTGTTGATCTTCTCCTCACAACGCATGGTCGAGAATTCTTTGACGTTACAACTGATGTAACCTGCGAGATTTCGATTTTTCTTGGTAGATTGCTTTAAATGCTTTGAATTTAAAATCTATTCCGTTAGTATCACTGAAGTAATTATCACACAAGTGAAAAGTTCTGTTTCTGTATGCATAGTCGAACCACATTATATCAAGGAGCTGGGTATATTCGCCGACCGGGCTAGCCAGGTGGGTAAGGTGCCTGCCTGGCAACCCAAAGGTCGCGGGTTCGACTCGCGCCTCGGGCTTGGATCAGAGTACTGCAAAAACCTTGGGAGGTGCACTATGGCCATAGAAGCCGATGTGCCAACAACTACAAAAAAAAAAAAAAAAGGGTATATTCTTGCCTTATATATACTATATCCAAAAATTTCTTTACTTCATACAATCTTTCTTTCTCTCTCCACCTTTCCTTACTACTGAATACACCATTAATAGTCAACTAATAGAACAAAGTTATCTGCGAAAATATCTAACCCACCCAAACTTTTCCTTTCATAAATATACGTGATCTCAGTTCCAAACTCAAAGATATCCATTTTTACACAATCTGCCAAACTCCACTTACCTTTTCTGATTTTCTGATAGATTACAAATTATCGGTTGATTCAATCATTGTTCATCTCAGTTGTTCTAATTATTCGCTCTATGATTCCTTTTCCTTTTGCTTTAATTTAAGTTGGGACTTGTGCTTATGTCTGCTCTGATATTCCCTATCAGAGACTTAGTAATTTGGAATCTCGTCTTTTCTGTCAGCTCTGATTTAAAATCTCTCTACCCAATTGTATCAAATTCATCTGTTGCCTCTATCTTTCTCCCAAATCCACTAATCACTTCAAACTTTTTGATTTCCTTTCTTTGAACCTTGATTTTCTTCAGTCCAACTTTCCTAACAGTGAGGTAATTTTCTGTGGCGATTTTAATGATCACAGCTCCAGCTGGCTTCCATTTTCTAGTCACAAGGTAAAGGCTTTTTGCAATTACTAATGACCTCGCTCAGATTGTTCACTTACCTATCAGAATACCAGACAATCCTAACTATACAACCAACACTGTTGATCTATTTCTTACAGATAGTACTTATAAATACCCAGTAGAAGGAAGTGGTCCTCTGGATATCTTAGATCACAATTTGGTGATGGAGCCTTTCTCTCTTGGCCATTCTCAACCTCGTGTTGTTTGACATTACAAGAATGCTAAATGGGTTGATTTGCGAGATTTCGTTTCTTATTTTCCTTGGACGGATTACTATTTCAAATCTTCTGATGTCAAAGTTTGCTCAGATCGTGTCAGTGAAACTATTCTTGTAAGGACGCTCTTGTGGGCAGCACAGTTGGTAGGATTTCGGTCCTCGCCACATCGAGTGGAAAAGGCCTGAGTTCGAATTCCGTCGATAAGAGGGGTAATTTTTATGGACCTTTTTCAAAATATGGCTGAGTTAGTTTGTCTCAGGCGAGGGTAGCATGGATTTTTTTTCTCAGAAACTCGAGTTTTTCGTCCAAAAAACAGAAAATCGATCTCAGAACACGTGCATTTACGAACAATATAACCGGAGTTACATGGCCTCAGTCACGGATGCTCCTAAAAACCCAACAACCAAGAATGATATCTTTTATTCCACCTTAAAATCCATCCTTTATCAAAACTTTGGTTTTCCAAAAAATGTGTTAAGACTGTTCAAGATAAGAATGTTTCATATCGCAATTAGCTTGCATCCAAATCTCTAGGTTCATTTTCTACATACACCAAATACCGCAACAATTATAAAGGTAGTTATTAATCAGTTCAAACTAGATTTTGAACAGGCTAACGGTAAAACACTTCTGTCCAGATGATTGTCGAGCATCCTGGTCTATTGCCAAAGCTATTGGCCGCCACTTTTGCCCATCTCTAATCCCAGCTCTGTTAAATCCCGATGACTCTACTTCC
Source organism: Mastigoproctus giganteus (assembly GCF_048544385.1). Classification (NCBI taxonomy): domain Eukaryota; kingdom Metazoa; phylum Arthropoda; class Arachnida; order Uropygi; family Thelyphonidae; genus Mastigoproctus; species Mastigoproctus giganteus. The sequence goes on from NC_143575.1 coordinate 109,872,783, forward strand.
ACCTCAGCTAAAAATGAAGCTGAGATGCTAGCAACCTACTTTTCTTGCATCTCGTGTATTGATAATCTTGGTAAACCACCTCCTACCATTTCCGTTACACTCTGTTCAGTGCCTCCTGTGGTATTCTGCCAAAAGGATGTCAGAAGAATTTTTAACAGTCTTATTGCCAAGAAAGCACCAGATTCTGGTGCTATTTCTTCACTTGTCCTCAAAAGCTGTGCTCCTAAGCTTACTGCTGTTCTGTGTCGCCTTTTTACACTTTCTTTTTCCACCCATGTTTTTCCTCCTGCTTGGAAATTTGCTCATATCCAGCAATTTCCTAAAAAGAGTGACAAATCCCTCCCATAAATTATCGTCCCCTTACACTTATTTCTACTCTTTCTAAAGTAATCGAAAAATCTAACCACCAACTCTTAGACTATGTAGAAACATTTTATCTGATCAATGACTGCCAGTATGGATTCAGTCAGTGTCGATCCACTGGTTATATATTGGCTTGTGTTACCCGTCTATGGACAAATTCAATTAAAAAAACTGAATTAAAAGAAAAGTTTGGTGAAACTCAAGCAGTTGTTCTTGACATTTCAAAGGCTTTTGATCACATTTGCCATAAAGATCTTCTAAATGAGTTTTCATCTTACGGTTTGACAACTGTTTTTTTATAATTGGGTGTCTAGTTTTCTCTCTGACCGCTTACTTTCTGCTTGGAATTTTCATACAAAATAAAATAAATAAAAAAAAAAACCGTAACCGCCTACTACGTTGGAGGTGAACCTACCCTTCTTTTCAACGTTATGATGGACTGCAGTGATTTCCTTAACCCACACTGCTATTATGAATTGTATTGTTACTGCCAACAACTGATACGACTAAGATTCAAAAATAAACGCATGCTTTTGTATCTTAGTTTATTTTACAATAAATGTATCAGTTTTCAGTTTTTTTCGATAATAACAATACATTTCATAGTATATATGTAACCCGAAACCAAAGGCCTTTTCTCAAACTATACTTCTATATTCATATCTGTAGCTTGAAGAACAAAATGTCGAAATGTGAAACTCTTTTCTTTCCTCTACTTCCATATCTGCTGCCTTACCAAAACCTGCCTAGTAAGGAAACTTCTGACATTGTTTTTTACGATAATATAGGTTATAAATTTTATCTAAAGAACAGAAGAGTGTAAAAAGAGGGCAAAGCGCTGAGGCTGTGCTATTAATAAAGAATGCATTGGTATGTCGAAATTCTTATGGTCAGAATCTCCACTTTTTGAAACCCCACTAATTGAATGCCACATGGGAGTATTTGGCCTAAATGTTGTGGATGATTACGTTTCCTAGATTTGTTTATGTTTCTCATCTTTTATTATGTTTCCAGAAGAAGCAGATTTATAGATTTGATTGCCTGGCTCATCCATCTTAGTTTGAAAATTATCACCATTATTTTCGCTGACTTTATCTTCTACTGCCTTCCACTTATGACTTACATTCACGATTGTTTTAATGTTATAGTGTCCCTCATTTAGTTCAAATTTCCTTTCAGAGAGGAGAGGACTACTGATCTGTCATTCACAAGTATTTGCAATTTCTCCTTTTACAATTGGAAATGCTCTTTTGTCTCTTTGGCCATACACGTTCCCAATTCTTTGAACTTTACCTGTTTTAAAAATTGTATACTCCTTTTTTATTTGAAGTCAAGAATAACTTCTGGCTATTAAAAAAAATCTTTCCTTTCTCTGGAAGTTTCGTTGTACTAGAACTTCTTAATATGTTCTCTTTTCATATGCTTGTTTCTTGCCCTTTCCACTTTGCATTTTGTCTACTTTCAAAATGGTTGGCCTGCATCGCCACATCTGCTGCCTCAAAGGTGACGCACATCATAGCAATTTCCAAATGCTTGTGGGATGAGGAACTGAATGCTGCCTTTTCTAAAAGCAAAAGTGTTTATGAAACAAAAAGTCTCTACTGACCATAACGGTTATTTGTATAATCATGCCCGTCTCTCTTAAAAAAAAAGGAAAATTTCCAAATAATTAGCGTGTCCCCCCCCTCCTCTAAAATGATTTCGTCCTCTCGGACTGCTCCTTCCCGTCTTGATCTCTCTTCGAATGGCTTGAACATGTAGGTAGGTTTGGCGACCATTCCTATCTTCCTAATATGTCTGTTTTCCATTCTAATACTTTGTGTGGGAGTCTCATATCTGAATTCTCCTTTAATGCTCCTGAACTGAAGAGGATGATTTATAACCTGCCACTCACTGTTATTGCGTGATCTGATAATATTCCAAATTTGTTATAAAACTTGCTAGTGATTATGTTTTAGACTTATTAGTCCCTCTTTTTAACAGATGTTTAACTGAAAATTATTTACCTCCATCCTGGTGTGATTATTCGATTTTTAACATACCTAGTTTCTAACATTAAACTATTAAAAGCTTGGCGACCTATCGCCATATCCTTCTCACTGATAAAATTGATTCAAAGATCCATTTAGCATTTTCTGACCTCACAAATTTTATATTCTCCTTTATCTCACAGTCTGCGCGCCTGCTACACTGTCAGCACCCATGCTCTGCAAATCCTGGCCATTGGACCTGGAGGTCGTCCACAGTGGACTGCTCTTCCACCTTTCCACACAGGCGCCTCCGTAGCGAGGTGGGCAGGAGCGGCAGTGCGTAGCACACGCTTCTTCATTAGACCGGGGTTCGAGCCCGTGCCCACCAAATACGGAGGATGCGGGAAGATCAGGGAATGACCACCGCATATCCCCGGAGCAAACATGGCCTTAGTTGCTAATGCTCCTTAAAAAAAAAAAAAAAAAAAAAACCTTTCCACAGCAAATTCCAAGACCGTCCTCGACTTCAAAACAGACCCGGTAAACGACAGAACAGAAGAAAAGAAGCGTCGCCTCACGCATCTGCAGCAGGCGTGGCAAGTGAGATGGACTACTTCCAACAAAGGTGAAATCACTAGAAAGTTCTTCCCTCAGATCGACAGGGTTTTCCCCAGGCTTCTCCCCCTGGTTTACACCTGGCCTATATGCTACATACCTGTTAACTGGCCATGGATCATTAAAAGGCAAACTGACGGCACAGGGAATCGCCGATGATACCACTTGCACCTGTGGTGGGACTGAGAGGTGGTACGACTGCCCCCTGTATGAGAATCTCCGCTGCACCTTCATCACTTCCTTGTCCTGCATACCCAAAGATCAAGAAACACACCTAATTGACAGTAGGGAGAAATACAGCTTTTATGAGTTTCGCACAAGAGCTCTTCAGCCGAAGGAAATCGTTATCTACGGTTCCTGTACCAGCACCACAACGGTCCCAAGGAAGACAACAGGCAGTTTGAGACCATGATGAACTACCATCCAGACTAGACAATCATGAACTTGACCGTCACACCATTAAACGGGCAACTATCCGACGATTGGAGTTTGATTGTTGCTATTGGATTAACTTAAACCCATGGATTGGACACCACCCTGACTTGACAGAGGCGCCAAATGGCGATCCTATCTGTGCTCCCTTCCACAATCACTTTCAACCCCCATTCCTTCCCCCTTTTCCCTTTCTTCGCCTTCGCCTAACGTACGGTCTATTGACCGCTTGGGGATGCCTTCGCCAACATTCCCTTACTCTTACTTTCGTCCCTCCCTCTTCTTTCGTACACCCAGTACTACCGCACGCTATCTAAACGTTTTTTTTTTTTTTCTTTTTAATTTGGTCTCCGCTCAGGAAGCTGAGACAACCCTGACGTAGACTAGTCAGAGAATTATGGGTAGCTTGGCTACCTCCTAGTGGTGTGTGCGGGCAACGTGGGGTTCCACCAGGGGTCCTGCGGCCAAATGCCAGGACACACAACAGAACCCAACACAATACTACACATTCAACACAACTTTTCTGGCATTTACAGTAGTACTGTATTTCTTCACAGTGTACGTATGGCGCTGATCCATGAGAATTTAATTTATCAAGATGAGATACACTATACAGTCGCGTGGGTAGCACAGTGCTATCGTCACCATCCTTACACCGTACCATAGAACCGGCAATACTGTGAGCACGGAGGCGCTCCAGGTTCTTACTGGATCCTTACCTCTGGATCTCGAAGTGATCAAATGCGGACTGGCATACTACATATCAAAAGGAATCTCTGTGACTTATTCGGGCTTTACGATTGAACCCACACACAATATAAAAATGGAAAGGGCTCGGCTCTTGGCACACTTAAAACAGGAATGGCAAAACAGGTGGACAGCCTCAACCAAAGGAGAGGTGACACGACGCTTCATACCTGATGTAGACAGGTTTTTTCCAAAACTACCTGTATGGTTCCACCCAGGCCTATATGCCACCTACGTATTGACGGGTCACGGCCCCTTCAACGAGAAACTAACATCTCTGGGCCTCCTCCAAGACCCCAACTGTTCATGTGGCGAACAGGAAAGCTGGACCCACCTCATGCACGAATGTACAAACTACAGGACCTACGTGGAAATCTAATAACAAGATTGACCTACGTGCCGCGAGGCCAGGAGCATCATCTCTTGGACACAAGCGAAGAATATAAGAACCTCACCAGATTTGCACAGGAACTCTTTGCCAGAAGAAGAACCTGTTCTGCGATCAGGAACTAAGGGCACAGTACGCCTTTTAGCAGACATTAAACTTCCACAACACCGGACTATAAGCAGCACTAGACCACCCTTCCTTATGATGGAAACAGGATCAACGGACCAGACCCATCCGGGATGCAAAAGAGACACTCCACGAGACTACCCTGGTCGTGTATATAACCCATAAATGTGACTGACCTCAACTTACCTGGATGGACACATAGCCAATGAATGACATCGGGGAACTGGTTCCGACTGCTTCGTTGGACCCATATCTTTTTCCCCAACTTGAACAGCAGATTTGCTGCCAGTGCGCCAACTGGCGACCGAGCTGGGCACTCTTTCCTGGCTTTCTTTCCACTCCACTTCCCTGGCAGGGGGGGGGGGGGAGGTGCCTGTCCTATTGTCTCCTCCCTTCCTCGCCACCCCCATTTTTCCTTCTGGTGGGGCATGGGCATGCCCCACTGACACCTATTGGAGTCGCCTTCCCTATTGACTCCATATTTCTGTCTCTCCCCCCCCCAGTCTTCAGTCTCCCTCCCCTACTCTATCTGTACACAAGCGATTGCCCTACACGTCCAAATTTAATAATGTCCAAATCACTGTTTGCCAATAGTTTCGGCCTTTCAAATCCTAGCGCTCTTAACCCCCCCCCCCACGCGAAAGATCAAATCCTTTTTTTTTTTTTTTTTTTTTTTTTTTTAGGTCCTAGCCACTGAAATCTCAGGAAATTAGGTGGCAGGACCTGCCAGAGTAATTAATTATAATGCTGATATACCTGGCCTGCCTCCACGGGGCTGAGTGTGGACAACGTTGGGCCTCAGCAGGGGTCCAGCGGCTAAATGGCCAGAAGAACAACGGTACATAGCACTATACATATACAATATCCACACACTTTTAAATCTCTGGCCTTTCCAGTGAACTGGCACACCCACAATGAAAGGAACGCGGAGATGGGGGAAACCCCTGGTGCCGCTTGACACTAAATACACTCTACACTCTACACCGGGTGGAAAAGGCCCGGTTCGAATCCCGTTGATGACGCGAGGAACTTTTATGGGCTGTTTTCCCTCCGTGGCTGAGATAGTGCGCCTAAGCTGTAGAGAAGAATGTCCCCCCCCCCACCAGAAACTCGCACTCTAGTCAGCACGCAGCCTAGTCTTTTAGGGGGATCTCAGGAAAAGGGTGTAGGGTTTTCCATATGAGTTATTCTCGGTTTTTCTGCCCTTCTCTTTTTCGTATTAATTCTACCGCACTTCTGCTTATGCAAATACCTGTCATCGTTTATGATGATATTAATATCTGGTTATCTCTACTTCACCTGAAGAGCAACAGCAAAATAATTCACGTATTAATAATGCTGTTGTTATTGCTGTGGTTACAAATTTTTTTAGCCTTTTGGCCTTCATACTAATCCTGATAAATGTGCCCATATTTCTCTTCCAGGAAACCTCTCCTTCTAATCTTACCCTTCTGCTCGGAACTCGCCTTGTTAACTCGGTTTTGTTGTCTAGAGATCTGGGGATACTCTTTGATACTAAGCTTATCTTTCATTCCCACATCAACCTTCTTAAAGTTCTCTCTCACTGTAAGATGCGAGCACGGAGACAGAAGCCCTTCATGTCTCCAATCCGATTATCATCTTCTGCTATACAAAAGCCTATCTTATTTCTTCTGTGTTATATGCAGCTGAAATCTGTTTAAGTTGCTGCACATGCTAAATTGGGTCTACTCTCTTTGGGATATTGTCTATTAGCATGGACAATCCTAAGGAATGGCAACAGAAGTAATATCTTGTACCATAACGACAGAAAAATTAAATCGGCTTCCGCTCCTAAAGTTCCTTCAGATAAAATCTTAGGTGAGTATACAAAACTTTCTCGACTGCTTGGCAGGGCCCTCTAGTTCGGATGAGATTGGCTGGCATATCACCCTCCCAAGAGTACTAGGAGGCAGAACTCTTCATTAATTCTTCTCTTTGTCTAATTGAATCCTTCCTTTCTGTAGGTTCTTTTCTTATCCCTCGCTCAGTTTGATTCAGCATCTCAACGTAGATAAACTGTTCATGTTTATGCTCCAGCATGGCCATTACGTCAGAGAAGTTTACAATAAGTCATGAATACAACCGTTAACCGTATTTAGAGTCACGCGGGACTGAACCACTGAACCACGGTCCACTCAAATAGCGTGTTACTGCATTCTTTCTCTCTCTCTCTCTCTCTCTCTCTCTCTCCTGAACACTTAGCTACGTCAAATTATCTATATGACCATAAATTCCGTGTGTTCTGTGGTTATTTTGCATATTTTACTGGACGAAAAAACCCACTCGAATTTTCGGGGGAGGGGTTACCTTGCTATCTACGCCTGAGACCTACTGCCTTAGCCAGAAAGTGAAAAAAAAAGTTATAAAATTCCGCGCGTCATTGATGGGATTCGAACGCCACCTTTTAGAGTCTTTCTTCACATTTTGGACAAATTAGTCGTTATTTGTTCTCAAAAGAGGCAAACCACATAGTACCCGAATTTGGACACTGTACTAAAGCTTTATGGTCTCAGTTTCTTCAGCGTTTCTGTTAAATAATCAATAGAAAAAGGCACTTCTGAAGAATCAAGGTAAATAAACAGATCGACTAAACGTGCACTTAAATAAATAGCGCTATTGAGCAAATACCTTGTCTCAAGATTGACTTGATCCCCTCTATTCATTTTTTTACTTCCCGATTCTTTGGAAATTACAGCTTACGGGCATCGAAGTCAAACGCAGATTTTTTTTTTTTTATTTTCAGTCCATCCACGGCACTAAAGCCTCGCAGGTTCAACAACCTTTTATGTTTGTTATTACCACAAAAAAAGATAAGGACCAGTGATGCTTTTCCGCACGTGGAAGCTCCTCGTGCAACATTGCATTCTGAGGAATTCTATACTCAAATGTGTAACAGTTTATTTGACTCGGCTCTGTCTACAATAAACAGATCATTCCTGAATATTTTAATTGGCGCTTTGGACGAATACTACTTTGACTTCGTAAATACTTGGCATGATTCTAAAATGCGTGGGCATAACACCAGAAAGATAACTTTGAAGAGGTAAGTTTTGGTGCCATTTAAACACGCTGATGTTAATAATTCTCAGAGTACTTGGAGCAAATCCCAGAGAATAATTAAAACACACGTAAAACGAATATTCATATTCAGGAATTTAAGTGTTCCTGCATTCATTAACATCGTCTATAACACGGGCATTATAAGCTAAGCTTACTGTAATATAAATTCTTAACTACCGGCACACTTAGGGAACTGGTAACCAAACTTAGAATTAACACAATGGACACTAAGTTGTAAACACATAAAATTTATTACATTTGCATTTCAAGAATTAAAATGTAAATTATCTTTGTCAGAATGACTCTTTGGAGTTAGTTTTATCTGTTAGTGTACCTTAACTCTTTATGAAGTACGGTTTTGACTGTCTGAGCAAACTAACTTCATGCAGAAAATTCCAAGAAACAGATGCTGTTGCAGTTATAAAACAAACCAGTAAACTTTCTTAAAGAATATCCTACATATATATTATTTAGCTACAATTTTAATAGAAAATTTTTTCAAGAAGTTTTTAGCTTTGTGGAGGTTACGTGAAGGGTAAAGAAGACAGAATTTTAAATTTAAAATAATTAAATTTCAACCATCCACCAAAATAATAGATATATGAGTTACCTTGGCTTCCCATGATTGTTAGTTAGGAAACGTTGATACGATCCATGAGAATTTAATTTATCAAGATGAGATTCACGAGATATATCCCAGGCAACAACATCAGCATGTCCATTTGATCGATCGATCGATTTATACGAGGGTGTTCAAAAAAGATTTGTATTAACCTAGAAGTAGTTGTGATAGAAAGATTGTTTTGTTTTGATACCTTGAAATCTCTATAGCAACTACACAAATTTTGGTTTCGATCTGACAATTCATTTTTTTCTTTGCAGTGCTGAATGAAGTGTCACAATGGATAAATTGGAATTTGGATCAGTGATTCGATTCCTCTTTCTTCAAGGGAAAACACCCAACACAACCCACTAAGAAATGGTCGCTGTTTTTGGAGAAAACTGCCTGTTTCAATGTTGTTGCACTTGTTATAAACAATTCAGATGTGGAAGAACCTCAGTGTGTGATGAAGAAATCCCAGGACGCTCATCAACTGCTGTAACAGAAGAGAGTGTTGAAAAAATTGAGGCATTAGTCCTTGACGATCGCAGTGTCAGTGTCAAAGAACTTACTGATATAGAGCAGAGCTCTATATTAGTGTAGGATCAGTGGAGAAATTCATCCATCAACAGTTGCATATGAATAAAATGTCTGCTAGATGGGTTCCCAGACTTCTGACCAGTTATTAGAAGGAGGAAAGGGCCAATGTGTACATTAAATGTTGCCAATCTGCCAGGAAAAACTGTGAAATATTGATGCATCCCGCTTATTACTCCGACCTCGGATTTCTTCCTCTTTCCTGCTCTCAAGTTCTTTCTTCTTAGAAAACACTTTTCTGCAGATAACAAGGTGATTTCTGCTGCCGAGTCGTGGTTTGAAGGACAGTCAGATTACTTCTATAAAACTGTCCTGTGGAAGTGTATTGAGAGGTAGAAATTCGTCATTTTTTCTGGTGACTATGTTGAAAAAAGTGTAATACGTGTTTGTTTCAACCTTCTATCACAATTACTTCTGGGCGAATACAAATATTTTTCGAAACCCCATCGTAAATACATGAAGTGGCTGAAGCTTGTCTGTTAGTCGGGTATTGCCAGGTATTGTCAGTAATGTTCATTGACAGCCACGGAAAATGCTTAACTCTGGATATATAAGCTTGTCTCACTCGTTTACCTAAAGGTGGCTCACATATCCGCCACTTCAAAACTGTTGATGGCAGTTACTGAGTATTTACTTCGACTGCTGTACCATCATGTTAGAGTTAACAGAAATGGATGCATAGCAGTTATTTCACCCTAACTAGGCTGATAATCTCATATGTTAAAGCCTGTGTTGTGGTATCTCCTTTTCAGTAATAATGGCAGCCTTGGTGTGTTTTTTTTTTTTTTTGATTTGGTAGTTGTTGGCGCATCGGCTTCTGTGGCCATATTGCACCTCCCAAGGTTTTTGCAGTACTTTGATCCAAGCCCGAGGCGAGAATCGAACCCGCAACCTTTGGGTTGCCGGGCAGGTACTTTACCCACTCGGCTAGCCCGGTCGGCTCCTTGGTGTGTGTGTTATACACTAAGCTAATTGCAAACCAGAGTCTTCATAGGGAAAACAGGCTTTTATTAATGGTTAATGATTCTAGTCATGCAGGCGATAATTACGAAATGTTAAAGACTTCTTTATAAAGAAAACTCACCTCTATAGATCTACCGGTTAGATTTTCATGGGAGAAGGGGAAAAGTAGGGGATGAAAACGTAAAAGGTAAAGAAATCATTAAGAAGTGCAGTCTCCCCGAAGTGTATTTCAATAGAGTGTAGTAATCTGAATACTACTATTACTGGTCCTAGTATTGCCAAAAATGAAGATGACTTTAGAGGCTAGACTCTCTAAAATATCATAAAATACAATTGTGGACCTGCGATGGAAATAACGTGTACCGTCTCGCTGAAAGGGACCCAGCCAGTTGCGCTGATCTCAGTCAAGCATAACAAACTGCCAAAGTGACTAATGTACTCAAAGAAATTTTACCTTTTCAAATTGTTACATTTGAAGCCCACGTACCCCCACAGTGTGCCATATACTGACGAAAAATTGTTCTAAAATCCCCTGCAAAAATAAGATTAAGACACATTTGTAGTACTTTCTGACTTCTCAGACTGATTTCAATAAAGTCCCTGTGAAGTCCAAGTTTCTGATTTCGTCTGGACAAGAAGAACATTTTTATGTCCTTTTTTACCATATCGTGACTGAGTTAGTCGGTCTCTGACAAGGGTTGCACGGTCCCGAGATTAGGAGTAATTCATGTAACGTAGGAATAATTCGAGTAATCGAAGGTAGCATACTTGCAATTTACAAACACGATACACAGAAGCCTCATAGCCTTAGTTATCTTGAAGCAGATTACAAAAAAACGACATCTTGGGGTGGTTAGTTTGCAACTCACTTGTTGCAAATACCTTGCAGGGACGTGCTTTGAACAAATGTATTTTTTTTTTTTATTATTTCTAGCCTAGCGTAGTAAATGCACTGAGTGAAAACAAAATCGTCAACAGAAACAAAATCAAATCAGTGGAAAAGCTGTCATTTTTCTAATTCACTTACGAATTTCATGGATGGCACGTTTATAGGAAGGACGAAACAAACGGCGGCTCAAGTTCATTCACTAGGCTTGTCATCTCCATACTCACACTACGGAGTTGTTGTAGTAGGATTTTAGGAGAATCGGAAACTAAGGCCACACTGCTCCGTGTATATTGTCTGTAAATTGCATTCTGTGGTCGATTTCTGTTCGCTGGACTAAAAACCCGAGTTTCCGGAGAAAACATTATGCTACCCTCACCTGAGATCGACTAACTCAGCCACATTGTGAAAAAGGCCCAGAAAAATTCCTGATGTCATTTCCTGATGTATCTGCATATTTAGATGAACGTTGCGAATATATACATGTACCCTGGCCGGCTATTTCTTCAAATTTGAATCCCGTTGTCTAGGACATGTTGGAAAGGGCAGTTCGGCTTATTAGTGATCTACCTACGACAAATATCCTAATGGAGGAATGGTCAAATCTGAAGCTGGACTCAAACTCTCTCAAACATCTAGCGGGACCCACTCGACGGCGGCGTGTACAGCCTATAATTCGGGCAAAAGGCGGCTCTACTAAATATCCAATAAAGATTTCAAATTTTTTGGTCATTTGGTGTAGATACTCTGAATAAAATTATTCATTTTTTGTTAATTATGACTGCATGGATAAATAAATACATTTATAAGGAACTAAATAATTCTGTTCAGGGGCGATCTAAAGCTAGGGCTGATGACAGCTGAACACAAGACTAAGGATTGACATAGAATCATAGTTATGAGTCCACATAGACCTGATAAAACAATGCGTATCCTAGTGTCGTGAAGTGTTTACATTATAAAAGTTATTTATCAGTAATCTTAACCCATTCACGTGATCTCCAGCCATTATTTAGTAATGTGTGATCCAGTATTCGACATTCCACTTTCTTTTACGATGCAACCGGATGTCTAAAGTTCACCACTCTTTTAAAATGGCTGCCTTAGCATAAGCCGTAGTTATTCTACCAGCTGGATCTGCGCCAACCGACAATTTTTGTAAACCAGACCTCCATGGAGGGTAGAGGTAGTAACAGTGACAGATAGTGATTGACGTTCCCGATGTCGAACCGCATAATGATGATAAATATTAGACGTTTGTGTGATATACGCAGCCTTACAAAATTGCGTTTACTGCCGTTTGGAACGAGCTTCCTTATGTGTTTTCCCATTGTGCTCTGTGATGTATGGGAGATATTGATAGCAAAGTTCTCTCCAAGTTGAAAAACAACAAATTAAAGAATGAAATTTTCTTTGGAAATTCCTTATGTACCTGAAGAAATGCGAATCAATAAGTTAAGATGAAAACTTAATGTGTTCTCTATCTGCACGGTCTCTGGCTTTGTGGCAAGATCAATAGAGAGCCTGTGTTAAAACAGCGCTCCGGATTGAATTATTTCAACCATTTCTGTAGTATTTTGAGGAGATATTTTCGTTTCTTTGTTCGCTTTTTTTTCTGGCTTCAGAGTATAGGCTGAGGGAGTTCCTTGACTACCGCAGCTTCGGAGAAATTACAAATGCGAGGCAGCAGTTATTCACCGTTTGATAGTGAACGACTGCAGTAGAATAGTTTGTGATCCAACAGAGATCCTTCCCATGTTCAATAGGACTAATATATTCTCTTGTGGACTGCATGACGCAAAGGAGAGAACGCTGGTATATTACTTGAAAAGGTTATCGCTTCTCACTTTCAATGCACTCGCGCGCTCACACTCACGCAGTCAACATAGGAACAACAACCATCGCAGTAGAGTCTTTAAGTGGAAGAAGGAATTGATTTGTTTTAAAACCTTCATTGTACACTGCTAGACAAAATTACAGAACAGCACGTTTTTCATGAATGTTTTATTGTGAACAAACAGTGTTGACAAAGACAAATATTTGATATAATAGGCATCCTGGCATGCAAATTCTGAGTATCCAATAGACATCGATCTACCACCTTACAGAATCGCACATTATTCGAATTATTCAGGCCGAAAAACACGGAAAATTGCAACCGCATCACCCCATTCCATAATGTATTGTTCTTCCTATTTTTATATTATGGGGAAGATTATAGAAAGATAATCATAATTAAGATATAATTCTTGGTGGAGACGTTACTAGACAGAGCTATAGAAAACGCATACGTAATATAATGTACAAAACTTAGTACAGTGTATAAAATAATCGAATACAAAATTTTATCCGATTATTTTATTTCCTTTTCACCGTATTATCTGCCCCTAGCCATGTGCTGCGATGGGCTTGCTGTATTTGCAATAAATGAATATTTATTTATTTATTATCGTTGCTTACGCACCATCTAGCTGACTGTCAGGAGTCAACCATCCAAATTCAAAGTAAAACAGCGATAAGGGGTTCTCTGTTTCTGTTTTATTTTCAATTTGGATGGTTGACCCCAGACGAAGTCACTTAGATTGTGAGTAAACAAGGATAAGTTTTGTATATTAAGTTTTGTACGTTATATTATCTTATATGTTTTCTATAGATCTTTCCAGATATATAACGTAATATAATTATCTTACTATAATCTTCCCCATAATATTATAAAAATGCTTTATATATATATATATATATATGTGTGTGTGTGTCCACCTTGCCATGCATTCCGACAAGTTCTTTAACCTTGGTGGAAAGTACTGAACGTGTGAAATGCGGTTCATCAATAGTAAGTTTCTGTTATTCATTTACACACTCCTTTCCATCATGAGTAGATTGTAAAGTGCATATTGATTTGAAGGAAGATATTCTCATCTAGAAATTTTAGAAAACGAAATTTCTTAATAAAAAATCGATTTTATTCACCACAAGAAATTTACATTCCAATTGCAAGTACAGAGGATACATAAATACAACGGTATATAAATATTCAATTATACAAATAACAGCAACTGTACGTCATTAGCCTCCTTTCAGCATCACGTCAGCAGTTTTTCTGAATTGTCCATCTCCAATTCAAGTAAGCATCCTGGACGAAGTGATTCTCAATTGAAAAGTCAGTTTGGAAATCCCTCAATCAGCTGATGCCTAAAAGGAGAAAACAATCCGTAATTAGTGAACTGGATCCCTAGACGGGATTGCCCTTACGGAAGAACACCAGCACAAACAGATGAGTGCACCGTATACCTCCCCCTCCTAACGGGCAAACGTGTGCCGTACTGGTGCCCCCACCCCATCGTCAGGATCCAGTTCGTCCGTCTTGAATAAGCCCACCCACCATCCAGTTCTTATAATGTAACAGTTTTTCGGATTCTCGCCTTAACTAACCTTAACTAACCCCCTCCCAGGATGAGCTCCTTTGATGGACACGTTGGGTTTCCACTACGCAGCACCCCGTGTGGGAATGATGAACGTTCCCTCCATCCTCCTAACGAGCATCATCCATACAACATTGTGCTGCTCAGTTGGAATCCGACACATCCATCGCCCACCACATTTACACTCCCTAAACAAAAAAAAAAAAAAAAAGAAAAGAAAAAGCGTACTTATGAACTAATATTACTATATTAGGAAAAAGGTTCTAACTATCATAATAGATAAATATAATTATTCTAACTATAATAACAGATAAATATAATTTTATATATTAAATTTTATTAAATTTTAATTACTAATATTTAAGTATTTGTTAAGAGTAACTTATCTGACTAGCTAACACTAATGAATATAAATAATTTATTTAAATTATTTTAAAATCAGTTTTATTCATCCGGGAGATAATACAATCACTCCCAGTTGAATAAATACCCTCTAATGGATGGATGGTTGCAATATTACGTTGCAGTCTTTGCTGTTCCCGAACAAATCGACATCAAAGCAGCGGTACTTCCATCCGAGGATATTTGATTTGTTTACCCACTTCCTCTTGGATAAGAAGCGACTCCTCACTGAAGGTATCTCGTAGACGGGGTGATGCTTTGAAGTTGAAGATCCGAAGTCGTTTTGGTGTGCTTGAATATCTAAGCCAACCAGCTAAAATATACGCCAATTTGTCTGATGCAGGAACTAGTTTAATGGACTTGCACTTTCAACAATCTGTTATTGTTATGAAGCCATTAGAAAGGATCATAATCAGTGGATTGTTAAAAGTTTTCCATTCATTATAAGAATGGACAGAAAGTTGTGAACAGTGAAGACTACTTTAGTGTTACAATAATTGAATTTATGACGAATCGGCAATGGAAATTTCAAATTGATAATGAGTTGTATGGATGACGCCATAATGAATTTAAAATACGTTAATGAAAATCGTGTGCGAATTGTGTCTTAGGTTACCTAAATTTATTTTTTTTAATATGAAAATTTCTCTTCGTGTTTTTTTTTTTTTTTTAATATTTTATATCTACTCGCTCTTTGTAGTAGTAATAGTATTCGCCATAGTGTGCAAGGAAGCCACGGGCTTTTGCTGCACGGGAAAAAAAAAAAAAAAAACAAGTTTTTTTTTTTTTTTGATAGTGGTAGCCTCAAATACCTGAGAGGGCAACCTGTTCCAGCAATTAACGACTCGCTGGCTAAAAGAATACTTCCTAAAATGTAATCTAAACCTCAAGCCCTGTAATTTGAAACCCTCTGTACGAGGGTTTCCCCCAACTCCGCTTCAGGCAATGTAATGAACACAATGGTGAGTTGTTCATCCGGTCTCTTAGCCTAGGGCTCTGTTTTCACATAAAAATCTCGGTACGGATGATGCCCGAGAGGAGGATGGAGGGACAGTCATTATTCCCACACTTGCGAAACGCTGCCACATAAGAAAGTACTATCGTAAAGAAGGACCAAATCCAAAGGAAAGGAAACTCAATCTAATAATTCTACTATTATAGATAAAGCCAAGCTTCTCTCAACAACCAACGATGCGAACAGTTTCATTAGTCCTGCTGCCCTATACGGCTCAGCGAACTCCATAGCAATGAAAACGAATCTGCATGCGAGGTGCCAATCAGCTTCGAAGATTCCACGTATGGCGACGCGCTATTTGGTCGGAAGACATGCGGCCTGATGTTCCAGAAAACACCCAAAGGTTATGAGAATGCCAAAATCGCAGTCGAACATAGTATACCTGCCGTTTGTGCACTAATTTCAGGAACGAATTTTAATATCGAGATACATTCGTCCGTAAATGAGAACTGTGATGCTAATGTTAATGGAAATGTTACAGCCTCCAGTAAGCCAGTTGCCACCAGAACGCAACTCTATAGAAATCGTTGTAGACGGCGGCATACTATATTCCACACAGCATTATAATGAAACTCTAGCTGACGCTTGTTCTAACAGTGGGAAGAGTATTGGAAAGGTAAAGGAATATAACCAAATACACAGTAGCGCGAGTCTAGACGTCTTAAGTGAAATATCCAACTCAGGTAAAGAAGCTTGCTTAGGAACGAATGGAAAAGTTGAGTATCAACAAGCTGATGACCAAAAATTAGATGACATCCAAACTCCAGATGTGAGTGAAATGCAGCAAACCGTCCCAATCGACCTCCCTCCCGCATCCACTAAAACAATTGCTCTTCCCCCCCCCCCACGCAGGAAATAACCTACCAGAATCCTCCATCTCACAACATTGATATGCTTCCTGAACGGCACAGTCTTGAAGATATGGTGAAACGAATGAAAAAGAATCTGACAAAATTGTTTAGCGATAACTATCGACTCAAAATTGAAAACACTGAGATTAGAAATTAACTGTTACTGCTCAGAAAACAAATTAAGAACCTAACATTCCTAGTCACCGACTTAGTTAACCATTCAGAGCTCTCCAAACTTGGTGATTCCTCGGTCATTACCAACATCCTTTCATCACAAGAACTTGTCAAGCTATATAAATCCAAAGCCGATGCTGAGAGAATTGCACAAGTGGAACCTCACAACGGACAACCCTACAACAGAGTATGTCCAACAAGCCCTGCGAGCCAACCAACTATGGAGGCCCGACAAAACCACGGCACCCAGATACCACACACCCGGGCTCCTCCGTTCTCTCGCTCCCTCAACAAGCATTCACAAGGATTTCAATTAGGACCTCTCAGCTCCCCTTTTACAACTACCCCTTCCACAGATCTCGGACCATTCTACGATTCTAATAGGCAGAGTCGAGTTTCGCACTCTACCAGTCCGATGGCCATCCTGGGTGTGGCGAATGCCAGGGAAACAGTTCCTTCCTGATTGTATTCTCCCAACAACGAAGTTTGGTGTAGGCAGTGTCATGGTATGGGGCTTCTTTCATGGTTTGGCTTTGGCCCATTAGTCGTTATCGACAAAATTCAATACCAGGGCATCGTGGACAATTATGCACTTCCAACATTATGGCAATACTTCGGGGACGGCCCATACCTGTATCAGCAAACAACGCGTCATGCCATACTGCTCGGGTCGTAACAGAGTGGTTTGAGGACTTGGGTGCGGAAGAGTTGGATTGGCCAGCCCCGAGTGCTGATCTGATTTGGGATGTATTGGATTGTTGCGTATGTGCACGTCGAGATCGCCCAAAGAACAAGGCCGAACTGGTGGCTGCGTTAAAGGCTGAATGGAGGAACATTTCACCTGACATTTATAAAAAGCTAGTTTAGAGTATACCGCGAAGATTGAAGGCCGTCATAAAAGCAAAAGGTTTCAGCACAAAATATTAAATGGCATAATAAAACTTCTTTTTTTTTGTCTAAAGGCAGGTGACCAGATATTAATGGTACGGCAGTGTATATATAATATGTAATTGCGATATTGTCTGATAGCTCACTTGAACTTAACCATAAAGATATTACAAGTGACATATGTTGTGAACATGTATTGGGTCTTTTTTAAGGCGGCCCCTAAACGTTAGTTCATCTCCACCTTGGTTCTCTCTGATGATATACAAAACTCTGTACAATGGCCAAATATGAGTGTAGTACCATGTTGCTTAGTGTGAATGTGTGTGTTGTTTAGTTGTTTCTAGCCGCTTAAATACCAGGACGGCTGCTTCCTAGTCCATGTCACAAGGAGACGGGCCCAACTATGCAAGTACTAAACTAAATGTAATATTACCAGCACCATAGGAAGAAGCGCAAGTCGTATGGGTATAGCAGTCTCCTATAATCAGATATGTTGGTGAACACCACAAAGAATCCCACATCCACTGGAGAAAGATATTACAAATAAGCATTTTTACAAACTTTCTACATGTTAGTACTATAATATCTTTCCCCTTTCAGTAGCCTTCTTGGACAGCACAGTTGGTAGGCTTGCCACCCTCCCCCATACCGGGTGGAAAAGACCTGAGTTCGAATCCCATCGATGATGGTAGGAAATTTAAGGGCCTTTTTAACGTGGCTGAGTTAGTCGGTCTCAGGCAGTATCATTTTTTCTCAAAAAACTCGGGTTTTTCGTCCAGCAAAACAGAAAATCGATCAAAGAACACGCACAATTTACAGACAGTATATATGGTAGAAATATGGCCTTAGTCGCTGATGCTTCTAAACTCTACCACTACAACCCTTTTGGTATGAAAAGTAACATTTAAGTGTTTCAAAATAAGAAAATGCAAGAATATTATGAGAATTCTTGTATTAGTATAATAAACACTTCCCACGAGATTATTTATCCCTCCTAATTCCTACATTTCCAGTAGGAAAAAAATCAAATCTATTAGGGATCAACTAGGATTTAGCTTAGCAGTTATGTTCTTATTATTATTAGTCAATATTTGCAGTGTCGCTGTGCGATATCTTCTGCAATCGAAATTATGAAAAGATGTTTTAAGTTTGACCTCGCATTCTGGTCGCTATGTCAGATATTACTAATTAAATTAAGAAAGTATTAATTAATTAACGCTTTCGAGGCAGTAGCCGTTTCCTTCCCACCAGCTTGTATAAAATGGATAAATGATCTCCCCCAATATACAATTGGTTGAATCAACAACTACGCTCATTTTCCAAACGGTTGACTGCAAGAATGTCATGAAACATCCTTGAACTTGATATACGCGAACATTAAATATTGTATCTTGTTTTCTTTCTTTACTTTTGAAGTAATTATCGAAATCAGAATTTAAAGTATTGCACATATCTTGAGGTAATGTTTAATTTTCCCGATTGCTGTCAATTCGGAATTATATATACACTTATTGTATAAATGTGCTTGAGTATATTTGTGTAGTATTTCTATAAATATGGGTACAAGGTACTGGGAAAATTTATTCGATTTCTAGAACTCAATGATTAATACATTCTAAATCGATCATTTATCAATGATCATTTATCAACTTTAATTGGCTGAATTTCCAGTAGGGGAAAAAACGAAAGCTGTCAGTGATCAACCAGGATTTAGCTCAGAAGTTATATCCAGTTATTGCTACAATCATGGACAAGGTATTAGGTAAGTGCTCCTAATTGAAAGTTCTCTGCATAGATAATCATTATTGTTTCGAAATTTACGGCGTGCCTACATGTTCTTACTTCTGCTTTGAAAACTGTGGGTTCACACCCACATGCCTGATCAATAAACATGGTTACCCATTGTATTCACTGTAGAAATGATTAATTATAAACTCCTTGGAGCTAGTGGTCGTGATGTGGTCAAAGTATAAAGAGAACATTTGTGTTTTAAATCACTTTTGTTTGAGAACTTTAACTACCGACTATTACAGTTACCATGACATCGAATATACTGTATTGTCTATGGAATTGTATGTGTACGAATAAACACTGTGCTGCCACTTTATTAGGTACACCCCTGCTGTGCACACAAATGATTTGTCCCACAACGTTGCAAGTCACATGACCACAGTTGTCGATATAAATGCAGCAGAACAACCTTTCTAGTGTCAGTTAAGCGTATAAACCGTAGCAAGAATGGAGAAAAGGAGTGATCTAACGGACTTCGAACGTGGCGTGGTAGTAGGTGCAAGACGGGCTGGACAAAGCATCTCTAAAACAGCAGTTCTCCTGAACTTTTCACGCACCACAGTTTCATGGGTGTATCGAGAACGGTGCAACGAACAGAAACAGAAAACATGTTTTTTGATGAGAGAGGTCAGAGGAGGATGGCTAGAATTGTGCAAGCAAACAGACGGGCCACAATGTCGCACAAAACGTCAGAATACAACCTTGGTGCGCAGAACAAAATATCGCAACGGACCACTAGTCGCACTTTGTCTCGAATGGGCTACAACAGCCGACGGCCACGTCGCGTACCTTTGTTATCACTGGAGAACAAGAGAGCACGCCTCCTGTTGGCACAACAACATCAGCACTGAACTATTGAGGATTGGAAAACAATTGCTTGGTCTGACGAGTCGAAGTTTCTGGTGCATGATGTTGATGGAAGGCTCAGAATTTGGTGAAAACAACATGAATACATGGACCCGTCATGTCTGACGACTACTTTGCAAGGTGGAGGGGGCAGTGTTATGGTGTGGAGAATGTTTTCTTGTTACACGTTGGGTCCTTTGATACCCATAGATTCACGTCTGAATAGATTCACGTACGATGTTTATATCGTACCTAAACATCGTTGCTGACCAAGTGCATTCGTTCATGTTGACAGTTATCCTCAGTCAAATGGTTACTTCCAGCAGGATAATGTACCGGTACACAAAGCCCGAATCACTATGGAATGGTTCCAGGAACATGACAACGACTTTTCCTTGCTACAGTGGCCCGCTCACTCCACGGATCTCTATCCTATTGAACATCTTTGGGATAAGCTGAAAAGGGCTGTTAACTGCAGGCCTTACACCTCAGTCGAATCTCAAGGAACTGTGTAACACACTCATGTCTGCATGGTACTTCATTCCTGCACAACGTTTTCAGCATCTTGTTCAATCCATGTCTAGACGAATTCAAGCTGTTTTGAAGGGTAAAGGAGGCTAAACACGCTACTAGATAGGTTTACCTAGTAAAGTGGCAGCACAGTGTATTTTGTCTATGTTTATCGCAAAAAACCACATCATTATCTCTTACTTTTTTTTATAAGGCATTTATGATTTTATATTTACATACTCCTTTGTACTTGGAAGATGATCTTTAATAGATCAGAAGTTGTTAAGTGTTAAGTGGGATAAGTGTTTATCCTGTGAAAATGGATCCGACGTATATGTTATTGATGAGCACATGGATCACTTTGAATAACATCTCCTGTGTGCCATAGCAGCTATGTTTCCACAGAAGTTTTAAGGTGAGTATCGTGTCTGTAAATTAATGGTGTAAATTAAGGTGAGTATCGTGTCTGTAAATCAACGGTGGGCCCCAGATGGGGCCCACCGTTGCCCACACTAAGCCTCGTGGAGGCAGACGAGGTACCCAGTAGCTTTATATTTTAATCTGGTATTGTACAAATTTGTATGGTCATTTTGGATGTTCTGTGGATGAAAAATATGACTCCAGGGAGAAAAGAACATGTATCTTTGACCAAGACTCATTCATTTCACCATGGCTTATAAAAAAGCCCATAAAAGTTCCCTCTCTTCTAGATAACACTCAAACCTAGTCTTTTACGCACAGTCACCACTAGTAGTAAAGAAGGGACAAAAGTTTAGTTGCATTGGCTCCAATAGACGAAATCGTTAACAGAAAAGAAAATTTACCGAAAAGACATTTAAAGTTATTCTTGAAATCACAAGATATTTATTCTTCTAAATCCTGCAGGTATTTTGGGAATTGCTGTCTTCAGCGACAAAATACGATGGTTAAGATATAAGGGACGTTTGGAATCAGTAAAATAAAAAGTAATGGCCAAAGGGTTGCGACTCTTAAGCTTCTTTTCAGGGGTGCTGTTTATTTCATCACGTAAGCCTATTATCTCTTTTAAGCCTATTATATGTGTATCCCGTCTCTTAAGAAGGTCTGCAACTTCTTCTTTAATGTTTGTTACAAATTGCTGCTGTTTGAATGATGTTTCGAAATACCAGTAGTTACTATGAAGTAAATAAGATGCGTGGTGCATACGTTATGAAAGAAATTGGTTCAGCATATTAAATCAGTTCTAAGAAACGGATTTCTCTTTTTTTGCTGTTGCTTAAATTCTCCAGCGCGCACACACACATACCTTTGAAGAACGGTTAATTCGATTACTGTCAAGAAGCATCCATGTGTTAAAAGAGGCGTTTCTTTACTCTGAAGCCATAGAACAAAACAGTAACTTTGGTCTTTTAAGTTCTTCCACATTGCAGAATAAAATCGATAGGAGCAGAATAGTGGGGTGGATGTGTGTGTGTGTCAGATCTGAGTGAATAATCGAGGGAGATAAATCTAGAAAAATTAGCAGAGCTTATCTTAGCCGAAAGATGCGATTAACCATAATAATACTTTCTTTGAATGGAAGAAAAAAGCTACAAAAGAAAAAGATATGAATGTCGAAAATAGAATCCATCCTATTATTAAGGGGAGGTGCATGGTTTACCGGATGACATAAAAAGTACACTGAAATGTATTACAAGCTGCGAGATTATCCTCTTTTAATGGAGACGCAGAAAATATTCAAAAAGTGAACTTGTTTCCTAAGGTGATCTACTGAACGAGCGATTTTCACAGCCTTAAAGAGCGCGAATAGGCTATTTTCTTTCTTCAGAACTGCCTTGGCGAATCCTTAAAACTTAATATTTTATCCATAGAATGTGTCTTCATTGCATCAAAAAAAAAAAAAGAATAATAATAGATCGAGAATCGATAACAGCAACAAATATATCTACGTATAATGTCAGACATTCGCATGGGAGAAAGTGAGTCTGGCACTACTTTGTGAGACAAAAGAAAAGTTTCGCACACTATCTTTACAAAATAGAAAAAACGCGTACCGCAAGTTGAGAGGCGCTGTGTTACACGAAGGATATTAAACTGGGAGAAAGGAAGTGCTTTTTTTTGTAGTGAGATTGAGTAAAGCAGATAAATGCGAATTGAAGGAAACGGATACGAGTTGATACAAATTTAGGTCACGTGAACTTTCCCAAATTTACAAATGAGGTGTCACAATTCAGTTGGTGACCTCTTAGGGTTGAGAGGTCACCAACTGAAACAGGTTCCGTATACAAGAAGGTTTTCCTTTCCCCCTTTCCCAATAGCTTTAAGCTGGGTAATGTTCAGATGCAAACTGGGCCGATTGCAGTGTAAGCATACAAAAGGGGTCTTGAACGCTCAATTGCACAGTCATAACACATAATGGCGCAACGTGGCCTAAAACCAAACAACAAGAAGTTCTAAATAAGTGCTGAAATTTTGAAAAATGCTGTTCCAGATTTATCGAAACATTTCTGTGGAGTGGAACTCGGGAAAGCTATAACATTAAAATTGGACCTAAAAGCTCCACAACGTACAATGAAAATATGCCATTAAAAATGCACTTTCTGAGTTTTCTCATTTAGAACGCCCGAAAAACATACTTTTATTTATATAGATATTTGTAGGGGGGTGGGGAGATTGGCGCAGGTATGAAATCGTAATTAGCCTTAAAAGTTTGTTAGGCAACAACTTTCGCTTGAAATTTTATTCTCGAGTAATGCTTGAACGTTGGAAATTAATATTAAATCTCTGTAGGAAGGGGAGTGGATGAGCTGTTGTCAGATCGGAATTGATCCCGAGGCGTTCCTAGGGACTATGAGAACACGCGATGAAAATTTGGTATTAATCGATACTTCCTTTCCGAGTAACGGTCAAACTTTCGAAGCATACTTCCATTCATGTATAGAAGAATTTGAAACTTTAAGGAAATAAAACAAAATGTGGAAATTACAAATTTCAATGTTTTGTTTGCATTCCCTCATAGAAATTTGTAGAAATGACAAATTTGTATATGCTCCCTACACATTTATATTGGTCTGATCATAACGAAATTTGGGATGTCTCGGCAAATATTTCTAAAAGACCCAAATATAAAATCAAAATACTTTGTTGAGAGTCGAATTGTGACATACGAACGTTGGGACGGCTATGCTAAATATCGCAGGCACTTTTCATTGGCGTACGTACTCTTATCTTCTTGGATTAATGTTTTTAGTGGAGTGCACCCAGGTTTAGTGTTGGGCTCATTGTTCCTTTCGATATTTATTAATCATACTGATGAAGGTGTAGTAAACTTAATGTCTAAGTCTCCAGATGACACAAAGGTTGCAGGCTGGTCACTGACAATAATCAGGGTATACTACTATTATAAGATCTGGGAAAATTAGGCAAGTAGGCTGAGAAATGGCAGTTGAAGTTTAACATTGATAAATGCAAGATACTGCATATGGCAGCAGTAATATAAGGATAGCATACCAACTGTGTGGTGCAACAGTGAGTGCAGTGGAGAGCGAAAGAGATCTAAGGGTAATTGTAAATTCCGATATGAAGTTCTTTGAGCAGTGCAAACAGTATACCAGGACATATCGTGGAGTTCTGCCAATGATTGTCAACAGGGAAAAGGAGGAGTTTATCCCCTTGTATAAGGAAATAGTTAGGCCACATCGTGAGTACTGCACACAGGGTCAGGAATACTTGTTTTAGGAAGGATGTGGATCAGAGAAGAGCAACAAGATTAGTCAAAATACAAAAGATTTCAGTTCTGCAAATTGCAGCGCTTGGAAAACAAGGCCCCTGCGAGGAGACCTGACAGAAATGTTTAAGGCTTTAACTGGGTTGAGTAATTTTAATGCTGTTGGCATTCTTATTCTTTCTCGAGTGATGCTCACAAGGTTTAATTTTAAATTTAAATGGCAGAAGGTTAGCTGCAGGACAGATGTGCGAAATTTTGCTTTCAGCCACAGAATAATTGGTAAACAAGTAGTTTGAACAGATTTAAAGGAAGGATTAGACAAATTGTTAGAAAGGATGAGCAGATGATGCGCATAGTTTTTTTTTGTCGATGTTGAATAAGCTTTCTACCTTGCATCATTTGCCGATATACTAAAATCAATACTAATTTACTTACTAAGTCTCTTGTATTATATTTTATTACTCATAGCATTCTGTGATCTAGTTCCTAAGGTTGACCTCTGAGGGATGTCCGTTTGAGAAAAAAAAAAGCAAAAAAAAAAAAAAAAATGTGTATATATATATATATATATAATATATCTATTATGTAAGCCACGTTACTCTCTGGAGCCATGACTATGAATACAGTTCTGCCTGGTATTTCAGCATGTTGTTTGTAATAGCGACTTGTAAATAATTCATATCTCTAAATTTCCACCATTGCCTCTGAGATATGTAAACATTACAAATCTTTCAAGCACTCTTGAAAGATCAGTAGTCGGTGCTTTCTATGTGTATTATTTACTTATGTATACCCTATGTTGCTGAAAGCGTTGGGATAATAATAAACAAGGCAGTTTTATATGAATGCTTTAGAAAGAAAGACGACAGCACACTGAAAACGAAGCCACAGATGGGAGAGGTGTTCTTTAAAATCAGTATGTTAGGAGGAAACGAACATAGAGGGTTGGAAAGTGAACAGTTGGTTGAATCACATGATTTAGGGTATGACAGATTTCAGAGCTTCTCAACATTCCGAAGAACTTAGTCTGGAGCAGCGTAAGAAAAAGGCAGTGGGTCGTTCGAAAGTTCATCTTTATGATGAATTTTACAACGTATTTTGACAAATAGAGATCTTCTAAGAATTAATTGTATTGTTTGGAAGAAGACATCCAAAGATGACTCGACTCTGATAGACGGGAAATGATTATCTAGAGCGCCAAATCTCTTATACCCTGGTTTCATTAGGTTGAAGAAATTAAGTATGGCACCAATTTAGAGAACATTTTGAAAAGGCAGCACCTTCCCATCCGTGAGGTCTGATGTGATGGGAACAGCATATGAATAGTGACTTTTTAGAAGGGACGACCTCGAAATTGTCGTTCTTGCAACCGGGATTTAATTTTATGAAGCAGGACCTTTGTGTTAATAAATTATACAGTACCCGTTTTCCTAACGTCCAATGTGCCAATGCTAGGCGGTCCGGGAAGTAATAAAGTGACTGGCACGTTGCAGTCTGAGCCGAACAGAACTACTGTGGCAGGACTTTCAAATACGTGTGAGAGTTTGTCCACGGGGACCGACATCAGTTGGCCAATTAAAAACTGTTCAGATGGAGAAATGTAGAAATATTTCCATTGATTTATGTCATACTAAATCTCTATACAATATCAAGGTCCAATCTGCAAACTGTTGTGCTAATATTTTCTTTCTTAGTGTCTCAATACTTTTGACAAAGTCTTGAGACACTGTGTTGGAAATACATCATAACTTGACGTCATTCGTCCTCTTCATCGCTGAATCTAGATGTGGCACTTTTTATGGGGGTAATCCAGTGTTTGTTTGTTACTTTCTATAATGATGTTAACCCCTTAACTAGTAATCTGTGATGGGCCAGCTGATTTTTGTCGATTCTTCATTTGAATTCCCGTTTATGTAAGCCCTTCAACTGGTGTTCTGTTTATGTAAACAGCCTGGTTTTATGCTAATCTGTGTGGATAACGCATTTTACTATATTAATTATTCTGCGGTGGTCAGCATTGTATGAAGTACATGTTAATTTTCTTTTCATGAAATATATCACCTTAATATCTTAAGATGATATGAAAAATTAAGATGATATTAAGATGATATGAAAAATTTCATACATATTAATCGCAACCGATAAATCTCTGGCAAATAGTTATACGTTTCAATTATCTTTATTTAAATTGCCATTACTGTCGAAAAGAAGTTTCTGAACATATTTTCTAAATTTCCATTTTAAATAAAAGAGCTTCTAATAATTTCACTCCCATGCTAATTGAAGTTCGATGGCGGTGGTTCTATGATAGGCTGGGAAAACTGAGTTATGTTAAATAAAATTTTGGTTTTAAAACTTTTCGCAGTAGTGGTTTCGCTGCTTGCCATCCATTTGAGCTATCCAGCTATCACATGTATGATCACTGCCCTTCCACTCCATGTGGAAAAAGGCCTCGATTCGAGTCCCGTCTGATGGAAGGAATATTTGTTTTTTCTTTCTCTCTCTCTCTCTCTCTGTCTTTTTTCTTTGTTTTCGCACAATGGCCGATTCAGGCGATTTTGGGCGAGTTTATTTTTGCGTGGTTTTTCATCCCGAACAACCAAATAAAACCTATTTCAAGGGGAAAAAATATATACACAAAATACCAAAAATAAAGAATATTATTCTTTTTTTCATTATGAAGTTTTAGCAGCTTTGCTTTTTCTTCAGC
Organism: Mastigoproctus giganteus; assembly: GCF_048544385.1. Lineage (NCBI taxonomy): Eukaryota > Metazoa > Arthropoda > Arachnida > Uropygi > Thelyphonidae > Mastigoproctus > Mastigoproctus giganteus. The sequence continues at coordinate 109,899,867 of NC_143575.1, forward strand.
TAAGTTTGAATCTCTTGGGAGAGTTGACAGACAACCCTTGGAAGTAACACACCAGAAGAAAATCAATCCCTAGAGCGACTATAATTCAGGAAAGAATTGTCGATTCTTGATCATCAAGAAAGTTTACCGAATGGTCAGTGTGTTCTATTATTTTTCATCTAATAGAAGAATAAAAATAATACAAAGATCTTTATATACAAATCCTGCATTATTATTATTATTATTAACATCTTTTTATTTCCACATCAATGGACACCCCCGGAACAGACTGGTTCGGCTAGAGGGGTGTACATTATAAATATTCAAGGAAATTGGTTACACTGATTGAATTAAAAGAAAGAAAAGCATATTGTATTTACAATATGTTTCAATAGTTCTACTTTATACACTTTTTTCAGGATGTCCTGTCTGTAGCGCTTCGAGCAGCAGAAAGCTGAGGCATCAATTCCCAGGGAGTTATAGAGTCCGAATGTATTCGCCCGAAACACTGATTCTAGGTATTGCAGGTGTTGTAGTGAAGATCTAAGACAAGCTGTTGCACTGCATCGGATTCATTCGATGGTCCGAAGGATTGTCGCCACTTCCTAGATGTCAGGTGAATTCATTCGGCCACAAGGGAGTTGTGCCAAGGAGTGCAAATTCTTCTCCTTGATGATGGTTCCCATGGCTTAATGCCGAGGTCTGCATAGAGCACGCTCCGAGAGATGGTAAAAAGGTAGCCTATCGCCCTGTTTAGCCATCTCAGGAGCCAATACTCTGTCCCAAGAAATCTGTTGAGTTGAACAGAGGAGGCACCTGACCAAAGCACAGATGCATAGAGTGGTACGGGGATCAAATTTCTTTGGACGTAATCCAAGAATTATTATTATTGTTCTTTATTATTGTTCAAGTAATTATTGTTCTTTACCTATACGACATATACATTTACGCAAGTTTTTAAGCAAATCATAAAGACCACATCATCGATGAAACAAAAAACTGATACAAAACTTTAAGATCAGAATAGACATAACTTTTATTTCACCAAAGCATATTATCTTTTCTGGAAAATAAGTGCGAATATGTTTCAAAAGGTAGAGTGGGCAGCATAACGCATAAATACATTGGGAAAAATATTAAATCATTTCAGATTCGCACACAATATGGCACTACATAGAAGAAAAAAATCGGGGCTGTTGAGCTAATGACAAAGAGAAAAGCAGAATTGGATGTGAGTCTGTTGAAAACGAGGTTTATGGCAAAAAATAACACTGAGGGTAGAGAACTGTAAGGAATTGAATGGAATATACTGAAACGCATATCTACCTTGACCAGATTATGGCTTTCCATGAATGACAGACCAAAATAAAGAATGTGCAGAAGATTTATTGGGTGATCGGGGAATTTATGAAGGGAGGAGAACTGCGCGTCTGTTTTAAGAGGAGGCTTACGGATGCGTGTATTATTCCAGTTTTGGCATACGGAGCAGAGGTGCGATCACTCACAAAGAGCCAGAAAAAAACTATTACGAGCATGAAAGAAACATATTGATTTTGACAAGTGAGGGGATAATACCAGCAGAGCTCGCAATGAAAAGTATTCCAACGAAGGATACACGAACTACAGCAGAAAACCAGATGGAAAGATGAGTTACAGGGTGGGGATGAACTGGTGACATCTAGGCTGTCCCCAAGAAAGGCTACCACAATGTTTATCACCTAATTTAAATTAATCGCTCGAGATTTTCTTACAAACTACGAGTTTTCTCTTGAAGAGTTACCTTGTAAACTAAAAAAAAAATGAATATTTGTTTCCTACAAGTTGCAATCTCTGTGGTTTTGAAATTCTCGTAGGTTGTTTAGATTACAGAGCAAATAGTTAACACTAAAATGTAAATTAAAACATGTGAATAATTATTTACTAAATTAAACATTATTCTACTACTTTAAAGGAATTGTTAGAAACTGGAACATGTCTTGATGAGAGATTTTTTTTGCTGGTGGTACCAACTGAAGGTTGGTACCACCAGCAAAAAAATAGTTAAAAATCAAATTACCAAATAAAAATAAATAAAATTAAAAACGCATGATAGGTAAGCAGAGACATACACGCAGAGAGTGTTTTGGGAATTTTCTCAGGGCTGATTCCTCTTTGAAGAAGGATCATTGGAGTTCCCCTAAACTTTCTTGTCCTTTCGTTCTTAAGTGGGGTCTGTATTCATCCATTGGGTTTGGTGCATAGGATAGGGCTATTCTTTATGCAGGAGACGATACCTCTGTTATTGCCTGAGCCAGTGTAGGATACGTCTTATCTGGTTTGTACTTTTTTATTTTTTAATTTTATTTGGTAGTTTAATTTTTTTTTCGATGTCAATGTGGTGACAGTAGGTACCTCTTCACGATTACTAACTGTAATTTTCAATAATTCCCTTAACGTGTATAATAATGTTTAATTTTATAATTCGCAATTAACACTGTTTTATACTGTTTTAGATACTGAAGTGTGTTCACAGTATTTTAAGAAAATTCTATATTAACATTATACAATAGATTCCTAATATCAGGAGCGGATTAAGTAGCAAATAGGTCCCCGGAAATATATAAATTTGTGGCCCCCGTAATATATAAATTGAAAGAAAAACAGAAAAAGGCAACCCCTTATCGCTGCTTTGCTTTCAATTTTGGTGGTTGACCCCATAAGAAGTCACCTAGATTGTGGGTAAGCAACGATAAGTTTTGTATATTATCCTTTTGTATGCTGTAGTAGCAGAATCAGCAGTGGACACCTTCCTATACATCCTAACAAGTTCCTTAATCTTGGTGGTAAGTATTGAATGTGTGATACGGAGATCATCAAAAGTAAGTTTTTTGTTATTCATCTACATCCTCATTCCCAGCTCATCCGGAGTAGATTGTAAAGTTTGAAGGAAGATCATTCTCCTTTGGAAACTTTAGGAAACGCAATTTCTTAATAAAAAAATAATTTTATTAGCAGCACGAAATTTACATTCCAAATTGCAAGTACAGCGGATTAATGATACTTAAATACTTGATAATACAATCAATAGCATTTGTACGCCATTGGCCTCCTTTCAGCATCACTTCAGCAGATTCTTGAGTTGCCCATCCCCGATTCAAGCAAGTATCTTCGACTAAACGGTCCTCATTCTAAACGTCCATTTGAAAATCCGACAATCTGTTGTTCCCTAAAGGGAGAAAACAATCCCTAATTAGTAAACCGGATCCATAGACGGGGTTATCCTTAAAAAAGGACACCAGCACCAACAGATGAGTGCACCGCGTTCCTCCCCCCTCTTAACGGACAAACGTCTGCCATACTGGTGCCCCCACCGCACCGTAAGGACCCAGTTCTTGAATAAACTCATCCTCCGTTCTGTTCTTACAATGGTTTCGGTTTCTCTCTTTAACTACCTTCCCGATTAACTCATTTGTTGGTCACGTTGAGTTTCCACTACGTAGAATCCGGTGTGGGATTAATGACTGTGCCCTCCATCCTCCTCACGAGCATCATCCGTACAGAGATTTTCGTGTGTGAACACAGGCGCTTAGGCTAAGAGGCCGGATGAACAACACAAACAAAACTAGTACCTTCACTAATTTACATAAATCTGGCCTTTACAGAGTTTTGTATTCATTACATTGCCTGACGTGGGGTTGGGAGAAACCCTCTTAGCCGCATTACAATTAACACTATATGTTCTAAACAATTCAGGAACTAGGGGTCATACCTATTTGAAACCCCCGTACCAAGGGTTTCAAATAGGGGTCATAAATTCAAATTACAGGGTTTGAGGTTTAGATTACATTTTAGGAAGTTTTCTTTTGGTCAGCAAGTTGTTGAATGCTGTAACAGGTTGTCCTCGCAGATGAAGCTGGCAGTTTGAATAAATTCAAAGGTCAACCAGACAGTCACCTCTGTGAGTAGGGATGCATATAATTTCTGTTATCTTATATACTTCAGTGGCTTTTTTTTTATTTTCCGTGCAGCGAAAGCGCGTGGATTCCTTGCACTACAGGGCGAATACAATTACTATTACACCGAGTGAATATAAAAAAATTAAAAAACCACGAAGAGGAATTTATATTAAAAATTCCATATTAAATGAAATATTAATGAAATAAATTTAGGCAAACTAATCCATAAGAGACAATTCGCCCATGATTTTTATTAACATATTTTAAATTAATTATGGCGTCATCGATATGACTCATTATCAATTTGAAATTTCCATTGCAGATTCATCATAAATTCAATTATTGCAACACTAAAATAGTCTTCACTGTTCACAACTTTCTGTCCATTCTTATAATGAATGGGAAACTTTTAACAATCCAATGATTATGACCCTTTCTGATGACTTCATAACAATAACAAATTGTTGAAAGTGCAAGTCCATTAAACTAGTTCCTGCATCAGAAAAGTTGGCGCATGATTTACCTGGTTGGATTAGACATTCAAGAATACCAAAACGACTTCTGATCTTCAACTTCAAAGCATCACACCGTCTACGAGATATCTCCAGTGAGGTGTCGCTTCTTATCCAAGAGGAACTGCACCGTGGGAAGTGGGTAAACAAATCAAATATCCTCGGATGGAAGTTACTGCTGCTTTGATGTCGATTTGTTCGGGAACAGCAAAGACTGCAACGTAATATTGCAACCATCCATCCATTAGAGGGTATTTATTCAACTGGGAGTTGATTGTATTACCTCCCGGATGAATAAAACTGATTTTAAAATAATTTAAAAAAATTATTTATATTCATTTAGTGATAGTTAGTTAGTTAGTGAGATAGTTACTCTTAACAAATACTTAAAAATTAGTAATTAAAATTAAAAAAAAAATATATATAAAATTATATTTATCTATTATGATAGCTAGAATAATTATATTTATCTATTATGATAGCTAGAATAATTATATTTATTTATTATGATAGTTAGAACCTTTTTCCTAATATAGTAATATTAGTTCGTAAGTACGCTTTTTCTTTTCTTTTTTCTTTTTTTTTTTTTTGTTCAGGGAGTGTAAATGTGGTGGGCGATGGATGCGTCGGATTCCAGCTGAGCAGCACAATGTTGTATGGATGATGCTCGTTAGGAGGATGGAGGGAACGTTCATCATTCCCACACGGGGTGCTGCGTAGTGGAAACCCAACGTGTCCATCCAAGGAGCTCATCCGGGGAGGGGGCTAGTTAAGGCGAGAATCCGAAAAACTGTTACATTATAAGAACTGGATGGTGGGTGGGCTTATTCAAGACGGACGAACTGGATCCTGACGATGGGGTGGGGGCACCAGTACGGCACACGTTTGCCCGTTAGGAGGGGGAGGTATACGGTGCACTCATCTGTTTGTGCTGGTGTTCTTCCGTAAGGGCAATCCCGTCTAGGGATCCAGTTCACTAATTACGGATTGTTTTCTCCTTTTAGGCATCAGCTGATTGAGGGATTTCCAAACTGACTTTTCGAATGAGGATCACTTCGTCCAGGATGTTTACTTGAATTGGAGATGGACAACTCGGGAATCTGTTGAAATGATGTTGAAAGGAGGTCAATGACCTACAGTTGCTGTTGATTGTATTATTGAGTATTTATGTACCATTGTATTTATGTATCCTCTGTACTCGCAATTCGGAATGTAAACTTCTTGTTGCTAATAAAATCGATTTCTTTAATTAAGAAATTGCGTTTTCTAAAATTTCTGGAGGAGAATGTCTTCCTTCAAACCGATATGCACTTTACAATCTAATCATGCTGGAAACGAGGGTGTAAATCAATATCAGAAACTTACTCAGTACTTCACCAAGATTAAACAACTTGTGATGCGTGGCAAGGTGTTCCGCTGATGCTTCTACTATTACTGTAATGAGTGTAGGCAAAATAAAACTGGAAATACAATTTGAAATTTTAATAAGAAAATACCCTAAAATACACGAAGGTATTTTCATAATAAACTAGAGTTGCTGGGAACTCCGTGAAGTATATTTTTTAAGGAATTGTTGTCGTTGTTGTAGGGTTTTAGAAGCATCAGCGTCAAAGGCCATATTGTTCGATATATAGAGTGGAAGTAATATGCAGATTAGACGATTGTGAAAAGTATGACAACAGTCTCTACATTCACATGAATTTGACAAGCAAGTGCGAATGTCTTATTATGGGTGGCACCAACTTGTTCATTACAGATTGAAGCAACTGGGAGGATACATACCATTGGGAAATAAAATATTAAAAAAAAGTAGAGTAGATGACTGTCATAAAATTGAGTGCAATGGCGTCATTTCTATACCCATAAAACCGACCGAAGTTGAGAAGTGACTCATTTCAAAACATCACGTTACGAGTATAACGCCATATTACCCAAAATTGACGTAAATAATCTTACTTCTCTGTTCCTTTTTTAAGGTCATGCATGATCTATATACTCTACATATAATTATTGGCATATCTTATTCGGTCCTAATTTTGCCGCTAAATTCAAACTCATTTCGCAGCACGTTCAGACCATGTTGGAAACAGAGAGGCCTACATATGTTTCCCTCTTTCCCATAATTTCGGTGGATGATCTCTGACGAAGACATTGAAAGTATGAGCTATACGGCAAAATGATATCATTTTATATTATTTTAGTCAATTTATTCTATTTTAATTCAATTTATGTTATTTTACCTCATTTCGTATACATTTCTTCTAGTTCTTTATAGCTGTGTTATCTCATCTCTTTTAATTCTCGATTTCTAACTTTTTAACTTCTCGTGCATGCCGTAGATTCAGTAGTAACAACCTTCTCCTTTACACTTTCAATATATCACTATATATATACACTGGAAGGACAGAATTCATGGGATACCAACTTCCTGGGCAACGCGACGCTGTCACCCCTCTTGCTAGTGGACGAACCCACCACTTGGTTGTTATGTAGGTACACTGCATTCACCTAGACGGTAATTCGATGTCAGTATGGATAAACGTCGTGAGTTAACCGACTTTGAAAGTGGGATTATAGGGATGATAGATGCCCTACGTATGGGTAACTCTGTCTCGGATGTGGTACAGAAATTGCACTATTCACGTTCGACAGTATCAAGAGTGTATCAGGAATACGCCATTTCCGCAATAACATCTCATCGTGGATAACGCTGTGGGCGGAGAAAGGTGGTGGGTGAGCGTGGCCGTTGACGTCTGTCTCGCATTCTTTCAGCCAGCCTGCGATAGTGGCCCAAATCACTGCCGACTTCAACGAGGGAGGTGATAGAAACGTCTCTACCAAGACCACAGGCGATTATTAGCCGCAATAGATTATGGGAGCCGGCGACCCACCAGAGACGCATTGTTAACACAGCAACACAGGACTCTACGCCTCAACTGGGCGAAAGAACTTCGGCACTGGAGCTTGGATGATTGGAGACGGGTCTCCTGGTCCGATGAGTCCCGTTTCCAGTTACTTCGAGCGGACAGGAGGGTGCGTATCTGGAGGAAACTGCAAGAAGCTACCCACCCGTCATGTCAACAAGGAACTGTTCAAGAAAGTGGACGGTTGGTAATGGTCTGGGGCGTGTTCATCTGGCACACAATGGGACCACTGCTACGTATAGACGCATCACTGAACCGTCAAAATTACGTGTCCATCCTTGCAGACCATCTGCATTCCTTCATGGTTATTGTGCACCCACAGGAACGGACTCTTTTTGCAGGATAGTGTGCCTCTCCGTAGAGCCGTGGTGACTAGAACATGTTTCGAACAGCATTCCGAGGATTTTTACCACCATGGAATGTCACCTCGTTCATCGGACGTGAACCCTGTGGATCATCTTTGGGATGCTGTCGAAAGGTCCGTTCGAGTTTTGGATCCTCCACCCAGGAATGCGACAGAATTACGGACAGCGGTGTAGCAAGCATGGATGGAAATACTTGTAGAACGCTTACGTGAATTAGTGGACTCACTGACTCGCTGTGTGACTGCCCTTATCAGGGCGAAAGGCGGACCTGCTTACCCGTTACTAAGATATCCCATGATTTCTGTCTGCTCAGTAATGGGTAAGCAGGCCCACCCTTCGCCCTGATAAGGGCAGTCACATCACGAGACATTGAGTGAACTAATTCACGAAAGCGTTCCGCAGGTATTTCCATCAATACTTGCCGCACCTCTCTCCGAAATTCCCTTGTATTCCTGGGTGGTGGATCGAAAACTCGAACGGACCTTGTTTTTAAAGAGTTATATTCATCCATACATTGATACATATATTGCTGCCATCCGTAAAAACTATTATTATTATTAGAAATTTTTATCACTACTTTAGAAAAAAATATATATATATATATGTTTTTTTTATGGTATTAGAACCTATAATACTGAGTACCGAGCATGGGTTCGAGGTTATAAAGACGAAAAAAGATATTTGTTGACATGTTCGATTTATGATGTATATGTTAATTAACACCTGTGTAATTTCAGGTCGGTTTTATTGTTATCTTTTTCAAAGAAAACACCCCCTAAAGAGCCCCTGGCTTATGTGTTCTCCTTCCCTTCTTGCTGTTATCTCCCAACAATTGTAACACAAAATAGGGATAAATAAATTATCAATTATCATTTAGACTTGAACTCCTGTTGACTGTTATTGTTCAGGAAATACATAAGAAGGAAGGCTGTTCCAGAAAACGGCAGTTGAATGAATAAACGAGGAAGATGAAAAGTTGGTTCTGTGAATTTGAAGTTGGACAGTAAATGGATGTTGGCTGGTGGCGGCACGTGTTCGGACTGTTTTGGCAGAGACAGCGGGAATTATAGAAGCCAATTCAGAAGAACAGTGCCCATGGAAGTATCTGTAGAAGAGGCATGCAACAGAAACAGTACGTCTATGAGACAGCGAGTGGAGAGACTCTGTTAGAGGTGAATCATTAATTAACCTAACTGCCCTCTTCTGAATGGAATCAAGAATCCTGAGAGAGGTTTTGGGGGCACCGCCCCAGATGTGGAAACAATATTCCATGGCTGGGCGAATTTGTGATTTGTACAGAGTGAACAGCTGTTTGGAAGAAATGTAACCCAGAGAGCGAAAGAGAAAACCAAGTTTTTTAGATGCAGAGGAAGCAATATTTGTAATGTGCTTGTGCCAAGAGAGATTAGAAGTCAGGGTAATCCCCAAAAGAGATATATCATTATGCCTAGAAATCGGAGTGTCACTAAAGATAAGCATAGGAGCAGAAGAATCCTTTTTGCGAGATATAAGGTAAGACTTAGTTTTAGAAGGATTGAAATCAACTAAGTTGTCTTTGCCCAACTTGAGAATTATCTGGAAATCGGCATTCAAGGAATTGGTAGCGGATATTCGAGAAGTTGAAGCTGATTGAGCAGGGCGAGGTTTCTCAAAATGGAAAGTGAAATGCAATATGTTATCTTCAGCAAAACTATGGATAGGATTTCCGGTTAATCGAAGGAGGCCATTAATATACAGGAGGAAAAGAGTGGAAGAAAAGAGTAGGGAAAGGTTCAGTTCTTTTCTTTGGGGCATTAGTGGAAAAGTTAGAAGACAGAGAGACATCTACCATCACCCTCAGTGAGCGATCAGAGAGAAAACTGGATAACCAATTACTAAAAACAGTTGGCAAACCATAAGATGGAAGCTTGTTTAGAAGACCTTTATGCCAGTCACGATCGAAAGCCTTTGAGATGTCAAGAGCAGCTTCTTGTGTTTCACCGAATTTTTCTATTGAATTAGTCCATAAATGTGTAACATAAACCAGAATATCACCAGTGGATCGACACTGACGGAATCCATACTGGCGATCGTTGATCAGACGGAAGGTTTCTAGGTAGTTTAAGAGTTGGCGGTTAATTCATTTCTCCATTACTTTAGAAAGAGTAGAAGTAATTGCAATGGGACGATAACTGTATGGGAGGGATTTGTCATCCTTTTTAGGAATTGGCTGGATATGAGCAAATTTCCAAGCAGAAGGAAAAACACCTTTCGAATAAGAAAGTGAAAAAAGGTTTCAAAGAACAGGAGTAAGTTCAGGAGCACAGGTTTTGAGAACAAGTAAGTTGTCAAGTAAATACCATCAGGACATGGAGCTTTCTTAGCATCAAGATTCGTCAAAATCCTTCTAACATTCTTTTGTCGGAAGACCACAGGACGCATTGAATGGAGCGTGTTGGGATTGGTGGGAAGTGTTTTACCAAGATCATTAATACATGAGTTGGAAGAAAAATGGGACTCTAGCAGGTCAGCTTTATCCTTGGCTGAAGTGACAATTGAACCAGCTGGTTTTGACAGAGGTGGGAGCAGAGATGTGCAAAAGTTGCGGCCAATAGCATTGGCCGCAACTTTTGAGAGACCAGGATGCTCAGCTACCATTAGGGCAAGAAGCAAGTTTTCTACTCTTAGCCTGTTCAAAATCTAGTTTGGACAGATTAATACTACTTTACAATTGTTGCGAACTCTGGTGTAGGCAGAAAATGAAACTGAAGAATTGAAAGCAAGCCAATTACGATATGAAACATTCTTCTCTTGAACACCCTTAGCACATTTATTGGAAAACCAAGGTTTAGATAAAGGACAACATTTAAAAGTGGAGTGTGGAGCAAAGGATTCCATTCCTACAAGAATAGTTTCACTGACACGATCTGAGCAAACGTTGACATCAGAAGTTTTAAAACCGTAATCCTACCGAGGATTACGGTTTGAAATTCTTGTTATGCCAAACAACACGAGGTTGAAAATGGCCACTAGAGAAAGACTATTGGAGAAGAGACCATCACCAAGTTGTGAACTGAAGTTCCTAAAGGACCACTCACTCTCGACCATGTAATTAGAAGGGGTGTTTCTGAGAAAAAGATCAAGCGTGTTGGCTCTATGGTTAGGATTGTCCTGTATTCTGTTAGATAAATGAATAATCTGTGCGAGATCATTAGTAATTGCAAAAGCGTCAGCATCTCGACCAGCTGGGTCTGTGTGACTAGAAAACGGAAGCCAACTGGAGTTTTGAACATTAAAATCACCAAGGAAAATTACTTCACTGTTAGGAAAGTTAGACTGGAGAGTGTCAAGTTGCAAAGAGAGGAAGTCAAAGAGCTCCAAGTGATTAGTGGATTTGGAAGAACGGTAGAGACAACATATGAATTTAACAGAACGAGCTAGGGAGATTTTAAACCAGGGAAGATCGAAAAGAGAAGATTCCAAATTACCAAGTCTCTGACAGGGAATATCGGAACGGACATATGCACAAGTACCACCTTTGAGGCGAAAGGAATCATACAGCGAATAATTTGGGCAACTGAGATGAGCAGTAGTTGAACCAACCTATAACTGAGATTCTCTCAGAAAAAGTGCATGGGGTTTGGCAGACTGTAAGTGGAAATGAGCATTATTGAGATTAGAATTGAGACCACGTATATTTGTAAAATGAACTAGGAAGCGTTGTGGGCGGTTTAGATCTTTTCGCAGATAAGTTTGCTCTATTTGTTTGACAATTCATGGTGTATTCGATAGTAAGAAAAAGTGGGGGAGCATGCTGTATGAAATAATGAAATTTTTGGATATGGCGTACATATGGTAAGAATATACCATTATGTGCGCAATGTATATATGAAAATGAGACCCCCTTTGTGTGCCATGGGCCGTTTGGCCATAGTGTTAACGCAGCCCTTACTTGCATTGCTGTCTAAAGTAAAGAAAGTAGAGACTTAAGTATTCCAAGTGTTCGAATCCATATGATACTGCAAAATATATTTAATATTCTTGTGGAGGCTATTTTGGAAACTTTTGATTACCTCTGGTGAAACACGTACCGTTGCATTGTGTCAGAGAAGCTTTCTTTTGGCTGTAAATTTAGTTTTTTCATTCTGCAAATAAGCAAATCAACCCTGGGGTACATAAAATTTACAGACACGAAACAGTGGAGCTTTATTTCTCAAGTTTCCTCGGCACTAATTAAAAAAAAAAAAAAATTGGGACCCTCTTCTCATCTGTGTGCCACCTAAAAACTAAGCTGTAACTGTTCAATGAGAGAACATGAACCCGTTTACAGAAAGCTAATCGAATTTTGCTTTTATCGTATTACACACACCTTTCTCTAAACATGATAAATGAAGCCCTTCGAAGAGAAGAAATCCTTCTTATTCCTTACACCCAAGTGTCATATGATAAATGGTGATTAATGATTAGTTGTGTACAGAAATAGAGCTCGAACTGTCAGCAAAATGTTCCATTACCATAACTGCAAGACAGAATTTTCTTAGAGGGAATACAAAGCATAGCCTGTAGGGTTTGTGTTTCTTGTAAACAGCAGCTAATGACAGCACTTGTCAACGCGGGAAGGTTGGAGAGAAGTCATTAATTTGTAGGATTTGGACTCCTAGGGGAGGACAAAGTTTATTTGCTTCCTTTGTCATTTAGTTAAGTTCGGATGATTTAAAAGGAGAGAAAATGAAAGAAATGTGAACGCAAAGAAATCGTACAATTGCGTTTAATAATTGACAACCGAGCCTTCCGGTATTGGAAGGGACAATTGAATTAATTTTGGTTGCTGGAAGCACTTTTCAGATGTCATCTTTCTTTATGAATATTAATAACGGACCCATTCACCAAGTGTAGCGTGAACTGCAACGAAACGTCTTTAACAGAGGCCGAGGAATTTTAATGATAAGAACAGCTCGTGATAATGAAACCAGATGCGTTGAGAGGTTGTCATAGCTGAAGATTATTGAATATATTTTTCTGTGTAGCGCTCAAATATCTGAACTTTTCTGCGTTCGTTTTTCTTTGTATTCCGATATATTCTTATACTAGAAGAGATAATTAGATGCCATTATTTTTAATAATTAGTCCATTAGAATGCAGTAATTAATATTACCCACAAAACTTCTCACACCGTTTATATTGCTGCTGCTGCTGCATGAATCTGTGTTCGGTAATCCTCTTTCTTGGAGATTTCTTCTTTACCTCATATAAATGCTAATAAACCTTTTAAGTAAAATAATCATTCACGCTTTATATCATATTTCGTTCGTACATTCTTTTTATTTTCTTTTTAATTTCGTGTGAGTGGTTTTATGATTCTTTTTTTCTCTGTTTAATTGCTTGGAAATTGATTATCTAACATGCAGGAGAATTACTTGGCGAGGCTTTTTTTTGTTGTTGTTTTTAATAAACATTTCTTGAATTATCTTGATAATGTTTGTGATAGGCATAGAAATAATTATTCCGTAGGAAGATATGATGTGAATTACTTGCATCAATGAACTCCCGAAAAATTTAGCGTAATTCTAATATGGTATTAAGTGCGATTAACGTGATGTACACAAATTTCGCAGTGGAGTCGTACGAAACATGTTAAACTTGAATTACTCATAAACTGAATAGTTCTTTTTCCAATTAAGTGATACTCAAGGAGAGTTTATCTAGAATATTGATATACCACAAATCGAAGAAATATATCACAACTCTGCATTGTACACCAAAGACTTTCTTGACTTCAACAGAATAACGTTAATTCTACGTATGAGAATCATGATACAAGAACAACTAACAGCCTGGCTTTGATCATAGAATATGGACAAAGTTTCTGTCATTATTTTATAATCTGAGTCCGCTCTAAATTGTTCCCATGTGACAATATTTCTTTTTGGTAGAGAAGCCCGACTAAAAAGCGTTCATGCTGTACTGACCAGCCTAGGTATTGTGGTATCCTAGTTAAGAGATCAACTCAGAACAGATGGTACCATAACCATAAAACTAGAATTTGGACGATGAAGGGACGTAACATCAAACAGTGACCGACATTTCGTATTATATGTGATGTGTAACGCCAAAAGGTCCAGATTTTGGAAGTCTGTCTCTGCTACAAGATGTTTTCTTCCATTACTATGGAAGAAAACATCTTCTTATGACAGAACACAGGAAAACTTCGACAAGAAACCGAAGCACATGAAGATGTGCTTCGACAGCAGCAAGAGCATTATTTGAATGCATCCTCCCACACTCGGTAAAAAAAAAAAGTTTGAGTTCGAACCTTGAAGTGAGATATTTTTATGAGCTTTTTTTTTTGAGAACGTGGCTGAATTATTCCGTCTCGGGCGAGGGTTCCATCTTTTTTTTTTCTCAGATACTTAGGACTTTCGGCCAGAAAACATGAAAATGCACCATAGAATACACGCAATTTACTGACAACATATACTATCGCTTCATAGTTACTTTGATGTTTAACACATACACATTCACGTTTGTTAAAATCCTGGCAATAAACAGGAGGGATTTCAGTCCAATTAGAGTTTGTAGGTTGTAATTAGAGTCAGTTGTAGCCTATTCGCCAATGCATTTGGTACTCTGATTTGGAGTGAGGTAGATCTTGTGGGTGGTCCTCTAGAGTAGTCAGAATTTTCATCAGAATTTGAAGTCTCAGCGGCATACAGGATGACAAAAGAGATAATTATTGTAAGGCGTTTTGTGTAACTTTCATAGATGAATCAATGTTCTAAGCTGTAGATCGATAATTAGAGCACGCTGAAATGGAGAGCACTTGGATATACAGCATCTGCCTAATCATCCCATTTCGCATTCTTGTAATGCCAAACAACATGGGGGTAATTGTGCAGGCAGATATGAAGTTCTCTGAACAGTGCAGACGGGCTGCAAGAGTAGCTCATGGTGTCTTATCAATGATATACAGGACTTTTTCTAGCAGGGATAAGGATGTGATTATCCCCTTGTATAAGGCAATGGTCAGGCCACACCTCGAGTACTGTATACAGGTCTGGAGGCCTCATTTCAAGAAGAATGTAGAGCTGCTGGAACGATTACAGAGAAAGGCAACAAGATTAGTGAATGGAACAAAGGGGTGCTCTTACGAAGAAAGGCTTAAGTTTTGCAAATTACAGAGTCTGGAGACTAGGCACCGGCAAGGTAATCTGATAGAGGTGTATAAAGCCTTGAATGGTTTGAGCATGCTCAATGCTGATGGGATTCTTCCTCTTGCTCAGAATAATCACCTGAGAGGGCATAAATTCAGATTGAGGAAAGACAGATGTGCGGAAATTTTCCATTAGCCAGCGGGTAGTTGGTTGGTGGAACAGACTGCCATCCCTTGTTATGGAGGTTAATAGTCTAAATAAATTTAAGGGCTCAGCTGGACAGGTATTTCGAACGAACGGAGGGGTGAAGTGGAAGTTTTTTTTTTTTTTGGCTGATGCTGCATAAGCTTGCTTTCTTGCATCATATGCCTCTACTAATGCTAATCCTAATGCTAATACTAAGGTGAGAATGACGACGAGACATGGCTCTCAGCGCGGAATTTATATTCCTTGGTTAAATCATTGCTGCTTTCTTTTTCTTTCTTTTGCTAAGTCTAATTTTTTAGAATTTTTTTATTTGCAAGCCCTTTTGAGACCAGGTTTCTTGGGTGAGGAACTTTTATTTATGAATGAATAAATAAATAACTAAATAAATATATATACTACCCTACCATTAATATCCGGACACCCCTCCATGGATGTGGAAACAGGTCCTATATTGCAACACACCACAGAACCTGCTATAAATATGCACACTCGGCTTCGAACAGACAATTCCAAAAGTAGGCATTCAAGATGACACGTTCAACAGAATTACCCCAACAGTTCAACTAATGCTAGACGCCGATCAACAAGGTGAAAGGAGCGCGAATCCTGGACTCTATAGCAGTGGAAAACAGCCCTATGGTTAGACGAGTCGAGGTTCGCTATCTACCAGTCTAATGGCCGTTCCTGGGTGTGGCGAATGCTGGGGGAACAGTTCCTTTCTGATTGTATCCTTCCAACTTAAAAATGAAGTTTGGTGGAGGCAGTGTCATGGTATGGACTCCTTTCATGGTTTGGGTTGGGCCCATTAATCATTATCGACAAAACCATGAATACTGTGCAATACCAGGACAACCTGAACAATTATGCACTTCCAACATTATGACAATACTTCGGGGAAGACCCATACCTGTATAAGCAAGACAACGCGCCATGCCACACTTCTCGCGTCATAACAGAGTGGTTTGAGGACATGGATCTGGAAAAGTTGCATTGGCCAGACCACAGTACTGATCTGAACCCTATCGGGCATCTTTGGGATGTATTGGATCGTCGGGTACGTGTATGTCGAGATCGCTCAAAGAACAAAGCCGAACTGCTGGCTGCGTTAAAGGCCGAGTGGAGGAACATAATACCTGACATTGATAAAAAGCTGGTTGAGAGTATGCCGCGAAGATTGAAGGCCTTCGTAAAAGCAAAAGGTTTCAGCACAAAACTATTAAATGACAATAAAAGCGCTCTTTTTTTGTCTAAAGGCAGGTGTCCGGATATTAATGGTAGGGCAGTGTATATGCGTGTAATTTAAATATAAAATAAGAATATGCCATTCGTATGAGCAAGTAAGGCGAAAAGAACATAAACCAGTGACTACAGCAACAAACGAAAAAAGAGGGAGAAATAAATCGACATAAGGAGTGTGGCAGAAGGAATGCGCTCCTAATATAATTTAGGAAAGATGCCAATTAATAAAAATATCAGACAATATAAATTTCCAGAAATGAATTAATTCATATTCAGCAGTACACCTCTTGATGTCACCCAGCTCCAAATTGCTTGAAATATCATTAAAACGGAGACGAAAACCAACTACAATTACGTGACCAACAGGGCAAAACAAAAATAAAATAGACATTTTATTAATTGGCATATTTCCTAAATTATCTTTATGAGTCCATTCCTGCTGCAATACCTTTTATCTCAATTTATTTCTCCCTTCCTCCTCGTTCTTCGTTTGTTGTTTTTGTTACGTATCGGTTTATTTTCTGTTCGCCACTCACTTGGCTTGCCATATGACTGGCATATTCTTATTTTATATTGAAATTATGTTTCCGCAATTCTTCTTTCCTTTATTTTTTATTATTTATTTAGTTAAAGTTTAATTAAATCATATATATCCTTTGCTGGCCTTAGCTTTGTACTAGTGGTGAGATTTTGCTGGTGCCCGAGTTTGGGCTAGCTGGGTATGGGTTTGCTGGAATCTACAGGTCTTGTACTTCAGCAGTGGATGTGAGATTTTTTTTTTTTTTAAAGAATGATCTCTTACTCGCTTTGGGATGTACGGGATAGTCGTGTACTCTATGACGCATGCTTTGTTTTGGCCCACCTCCTTGTGGTGTAGACGGGCTTTGGGCACGCTTTCCAGATGATTGCTTTCCTGGTGGCAAAGTGCTTGAAACAACTAAACAACATCACACACACATTTCTGGCCGTTTTACATAATCCTATAACATTACAAAGTACTATGGTGGACTTGAATTAACGTTCTGGTGCCGAATTTCCTGAATTTCCTCAATCTGGAGTGGAGGGAGTAGGGATTTCCCCACTTGTTGTTTTCGGAATTTTCAGCCACATAATCACTAAATATGCCCGTGAACACACATTTCTACAATCAAAATAAATTATATGGATATACGTCACAAGTTCCGGTCCCATTAAAAACAATAATATGATCTGTGTGTGACTTACTCTTACATACACACTGTGCTGCCACTTTATTAGGTATACCTACCTAGTAGCGTGTTGAGCCTCCTTTAGCCTTCAAAACAGCCTGAATTCGTCTAGGCATGGATTGAACAAGATGCTGAAAACGTTGTGCAGGAAAGCAGCACCATGCAGACATAAGTGTGTCACGCAGTTCCTTGAGATTTGACGGAGGTGTAGGCCTGCAGCGAACAGCCCTTTCCAGCTCATCCCAAAGATGTTCAATAGGATTGAGATCCGTGGACTGAGCGGGCCACTGCAGCAAAGAAAAGTCATTGTCATGTTCCTGGAACCATTCCATAGTGATTCGGGCTTTGTGCACCGGCGCATTATCCTGTTGGAAGTAACCATCTGACTGAGTTCATGTTGACATAAACTGTCAACATGAACGGATGCACTTGGTCAGCAACGATGTTTAGGTACGATGTGACATTCAGACGTGAATCTGTGGGTATCAATGGACCCAACGTGTGCCAAGAAAACAGTCCCCACACCATAACACTGCCCCCACCACATTGCAAAGTAGTCGTCAGACATGACGGGTCCATGGATTCCTGTTGTTTTCGCAAAATTCTGAGCCTTCCATAAACATGATACACCAGGAACTTCGACTCGTCAGACCAAGCAACTGTTTTCCAATCCTCGATAGTTCAGTGCTGGTGTTGCTGTGCCACCAGGAGGCGTGCTCTCTTGTTCTTTATTGATAACAAAGGTACGCGATGTGGCCGTTGGCTGTTGTAGCCCGTTCGCAACTAGTGGTCCGTTGCGATATTTTGTTCTGCGCACCAAGGTTGTATTCTGACGTGATGTGCGACATTGTGGCCCGTCTGTTTGTTTGCACAATTCTAGCCATCCTCCTCTGATCTCTCTCATCAACAAGCGATTTGCCGATGAGAGGATGTTTTATGTTCGTTGCGCCATTCTCGATACACCCTTGAAACTGTGGTGCGTGAAAAGTTCAGGAGAACTGCAGTTTCAGAGAAGCTTTGTCCAGCACGTTTTGCACCTATTGCCATGCCATGTTCGAAGTCCGCTAGATCACTCCTTTATCCCATTCTTGCTGAAATTGCTTTTTACGCTTAACTGACACTAGTAAGGTTGTTCTGCTGCATTTATATCCACAACTGTGGTGATGTGACTTGCAACGTTGTGGGACAAACCATTTGTGTGCACAGCAGGAGTGTACCTAATAAAGTGGCAGCACAGTGTATATAATCTGAGAATAAATCCTTATAATGCACAGCAACGCTTCGTTTGATTTTTACGAACCAACTTTTGCTGTTGCTGTTTCAGTGGGTTTTTTTTTTGTTATTATTTTTTTAAAATTTTGAACATAAATGTACGAGCTCGTAGTTGAGCCGCAAATACGAGTGATATTTGAAATGTGGATGTTGCTCATAGCAATACAGATCATGGTCCTTAAAATGGATAAAAAAAACAACAGCTAGACTAGTGAATTTGGATTAATAAAGTTAATGCACACATACGAACAATCCGTAAAAATCAAGTAGTACTTCTAAAGATGTCTTTTGATTCCTTTATCCTAAACTGAATTATCAAATAAATTGTATTTAACTATTGCAAAGAGAGATATACCAACGGAAGAAACCTTAACTGGTTAGTCACATCTAAGCAGATATTTGGTTAAGATGAGGATGGGGATTAGGATTAACGTAGGGATGAGTATCTACTAAATGTTAGCATATTGTGGCACGGTTCTAACTGGTTATTAAATAATTAAACTGAATAAGGGCATTAACTGAAACCAATTTAAAGTTGGGTATACACACCAACAGCTTCTTTTTGACAGCTTTATTTTCTTTTCTGTAAATGAGCATACAAAAAGTTAGCCACAGTGTCTGATTACGATTTGAAACTGGACGTCGTTTTAAATCAACCTTCCGATTATTCATTGATGGGCTGCTTTGCGACAGATTGCGGAAAGTTTCAGAACGGAATGTTTGACAACTCATTGATAGCGAATGATGCCAGAGAGCTGTTCATTTGTCACTCTACCATTCTCAGTGTGGTGTAGCCTTACACATAAGAAAGCTGTTCTGGGAGATGGCCGCCGGTGAAAAATGACGAAGTTCGGTTGATGCCATCACCAGATTTATTTGTTCAGTGTGACGAATGAAAGTCAACGCTCCAGAATTCGAGTGTTAGTTTTTCACCAGAGGACATTGCTGGTAAGAAATCTAGTTCAGAGAAAGCACACTTAGTTATGGAACAGAGCACAAGTGGCAAGTCCTCTGTTAAATAAGTAATGCTAACAGATCCACGATAAAAGGAATCGTGATTGCATTGATTCGATAACAGATGTGGTCTGACCAGAAAGAAGAAACTGTAGCTTGCAGTGAAAAATAAGTCGCGTTCTTATACGCAAAGAAAACATTGCATTTATACTATACGCAGTAAATTGAGATATAAACATTATATAATGGATTATCGTCTGAATGTATACAAAGTAAACTTAAAATTCTTCAAATAATCTTAAATTAAAAATCATCATCATCATCAGCCATTTTCAATCCACTGCAGGATGAAGGCCTCTCCAGCAACTTTCCAGTTCCTTCTGTTTTGAGCACTGGCCATCCATTTACTACCCAAAAACTCATGAATTTCATCTATCCATCTCCGCCTTTGTCTTCCAGGTTTTCTTCTAGCTCCTTTGGGTACCATTCTGTTATTTTCTTAGTCCATCTGTCATCATGTCTTCGAGCTATGTGTCCTGCCCAAGACCATTTTAGTTCTTTAGTTTTGATAAGAATGTCCTTTACTTGAGTTTGCTGCCTAATCCATGTGTTTCTCTTCTTATCTAACAGTCTGATTCCCAATATAATTCGTTCCATTCTTCGCTGTGTAGTTCTTAGCTTCTCTTCCATTCTTTTGGTGAGTGCCCAAGTTTCACTTCCATAAGTCATGGTGGGGAGTATACATTGATTCATTATTTTACGTTTCAGACAAACTGGGATATTGCTCTTCAGTATGTGACTATATTTCCTGAATGCTATCCATCCAAAATTTATTCTTCTCTTGACTTCCAGCCATTTATCATTATTACAGCTAATAACTTGTCCCAGATAAGTATATGACTCCACCTTTTCAATTACTGCTCCTTCAATCATTATTTCCCTTTCCGTGGCATACTTGTCATCATTACTTTTGTTTTAGCCATATCCATCTTGAGTCCAAAATCCTTACTAACTGTGCATAACTGATTAAGATTTTCCTCTAATTCTTTGGGATCGTGGCTTATGACCACAATGTCATTGCAAATCGTAAATGGTTTAGGTACTCTCCGTTCACATTGACTCCTTTCTGCGACCAGTCTAATCCTCTGAAAGCTTCCTCAAGGGCAGCAGTAAACAGCTTCGGAGATATTGTGTCTCCTTGTCGAACTCCTTTCTCGATTTTAAATTTGCTACTGTCTTTGTCTAGTCTAATAAAGGATGTAGCACTCTCATATATTTTCTTCAAAATCATAATATATGAAGTATCTATGCCTTGTCTTTCCAGTGCCCGAAACATTGCCTTATGCTGTATTGAGTCAAATGCCTTTTCATAATCCACAAATGCCAGGCATAATGGTGTTTTATATTCATTTGCTTTCTCCATTAGCTGTGATATTACGTGAAGGTGATCCATAGTTGAGAATCCTGTCCTAAAGCCAGCTTGCTCTTTCGGTTGATTCTCATCAAGTATTCTTTCTAATCTGTTAGTAATGACCCTTGTGAACAACTTGTAGATATGGGATAACAAGCTAATTGGTCTATAATTTCCAATTTCTGATTTATCTCCTTTCTTATGCAGCATTAAAAATAAAAAATAGAAAAATTAAATAGAAAAAAGAAAAATTAAAAATAGTGTTACCTTATTTTAAAAATTGCAATGTTTAAGGTTCCTGATTCCTGTAGGACATCATGCCATCCCAAGAAATTGGTAGTTGATTACTGTACTTGAAGAACATCGCGTTATCAAAGTACCTCATTGAAATAATAAATTATAATGAAAATTATAATTTAATTTATTATTACAATCAAACAATATTAAATGTCATGCCAAAGAATGCTAGTCCAGTAGGATGTGCACAGTCTACTGAATGATGACTTTCTCCATTTCCTCTAGTGTCGAAACACCAATTTATTAACTCTTGTTAATAATAATCAATAATAATAACGTCGCATTTGTCTTTAACGATCCATGCAAAAGCGAGTGCATTGCCTTTCTTATAAAATGCTTGTAGAACTATCTTATCTTTTAAACTGTTTTTGCGGATAGCAAGATTTAAACTGCGTAGATAATGCGACCGTCTTAATTCCCACAGAAGAACTAACTAGCCTTTGCAATACGTTGTCCCCGCATTGCACTACTTTCAAACGGTTGGCCTCTCCACAAAGGCTAATTGGTGTTTTTTTTCAAATATGAGACTGCTATCACATCCTGTTTCAGGACTAATTGGTCCCTCATCAGATAGCAAGTGGTCTCTAATGACAACAAGCAGAATTAACTGTTGTAAAGAAGTTTTTCGATGTGAACTGTCAATGCGGTACACAAAATTATTTTACAAAGTTGTAATTAAGATAATACTATCTGCGGCCTCCGTAGCCGAGTGGTCAGGAGCCGGAGTACAGTAGTACATGCTCTTCGAGTAGACTGGGATTCATACCCATGACTGCTAAATACGGTCGATCTGTCAACCGGCACTGGACCAGCGTGGCGATTATGGTCCATTTCCCTCAACGTGAATCGTTGAGGAGGCTTTCATCCTGCAGTGGATTGATAATAACTGCAGTTTACCTTTTATCTGTTGAAAGCAGTGCAGTACCAGGGGAAACTCATTTCTTCAAAGCTGAGTTTGTTCTGCTGTGAGAAGAAAGATCATTGCATTATCCATACAATTTGAATCTTTCTGGCAACAGAAACAGATGAAATGATGACTGAAAGGTTGTCAAATGAAATGAAAGGTAGTCATTATAAATATTGATAGATGTAAATAAGTTCAGTTGTGTGTGCTTAATATTTATTGAACTGTTCTACTCTATAACTGATCAACCACAAAAAGTATACCTCTCTAAAACCCAGAAACTTGATTTTAATGTGGTGAAAATTTTAAAATCCGTAACCCCTCAATCCTGAGAGTAGCTAGATTTTAAATAGATTACTGTATATTTATATAAATAAATGCAAACTATTTCTTCAGTTCTAGTAGTATATCTGACCTAATTTTTCGATTCTTACTGCTTTACAATGCTAGCCTTCCAATTCATTTGATTAAACTTTACCTCTGAATATCACTAATAAAGAGCAAGCAGCCAATCATATATTCATATTCTGGGGTCCAATTATACTTCGTTACTTTATTTCTGCTCAGTAGCTACCCGGTTTGTCTTTTTGTAGTAAATTGTTTATCTTTTCAACGAATAAATAAGTGGACCATTATTTACATTTCAAGTAGGATTTTAATCGAGATTTTCTGGAATAAATTTTCTGCTCCAGGGCCGCATCTTGTGACCAACACTTGCGTTAATCCTTCAGTTCTATTTTTAGAGAAAACCTTTGCTACGAACTGTTTACAAAAGAAAATGTTGTGCCACCTCTAATTATGAAGAAAGGAAGAGGATTAACCGGAAGACATGGGAATGGCATCGCATCGAATTTTCCAAATGAACCGAACTGTTGAAGAATGAATATTGACACCGTGACTGCAAAATTGCTACTTGAAGAAAAGACGAAAGAAGCAGCAGAGAAGATAACGAGCATACAAAACAACGCTAACAGGCAAATCAGTAATGTGATAGGAAATTTTTTTTTTGAAGTAAATTGATTACTTACACGTGGCAGCTGCACCGGTTGCCATCGATGTATACGAGTTTTCTGTCTTCAGTTGTGGGTAAAGTTGAAGAATCAACATATTGTGTGTCTGTAAATTGCTTCCTTTCGATATTTTATAGAAACATTACATGTACTACAGTGGATGCCAAATTATAGTAATATGATAATTTTATTGTACCAAGGAACGTTCAGTTAACCAGGAAATTAAGTTTAACAAATCCGTGTTTAGCGAGCTCAGTAAAAATAGCGGTAGTACCAAGAGCAGAAAAAAAAGCAAGGACAGTACCAATAGCAGATTTAACTTTCTCATATGGTACGCGATAGACTGTATGTTTATCAGGATCACTTTAGGATAACAGTATACATTTTTCTTTTTAAATACAAGAATTTAATTGCTTTGAATTTTGTAACCGAAGAATTCGGTTAAGAACTCCAAAGTAGTGTTACCTTCTGAGATGTGCGACACCTCAAGAAGTTTTTTATTTATGTGATTATGTTGAAACCATAATCTGAACCATGGCTGGTCAAATGTGCCGGATTTAGAGAATTCCGGCTTTCAAAGTGACGGATTTTACAGCGTTTACTGTATTAAGAATATTATGCTGTAATCCAACTGTTTTTTTAGATCAGCGTGCCTCGAAAACAATACCTTGTGGTGTTTAGCATCGTTTGTTTTCTCCTGGAAATTCTGGTTTTTCGTCCGGCACACAGCAAATCGACCACAGAACATATGCAGTTTAAAGACATATTATATACGGCCCAATATGGCCAAAGTTGCTGATGAGCCTAAAATCCTACAACAACAATAACATAAAAGATAGCTCAGGAATATACTTTGTTTAAGAGGTTTGAGTATCTGCACTTGATACTAACATGTTTACTGTTGAATCTGCCAAGGTGTACCTCATTTGGAGAACACATCTTTGCTGAACGCATAACTTCTTTTGAATTTCTTTGAATTAAGTCAACTAACATGGATTCTTCTTTCGTGGTATCTTCGTTGAATACGGTCGATCTGCCAATCCGCACTGGACCAGCGCGGCGATTATGGTCCATTTCCCTCAACATGAATCGTTGAAGAGGCTTTCATTCTGCAGTGGATTGATAACAGCTGCAGTTTACCTTTTATCTGTTGAAAGCAGTGCAGTACCAGGGCAACTCATTCCTTCAAAGCTGAGTTTGTTCTGCTATGAGAAGTAAGCTCATTGCATACAATTTGAATCTTTCTGGCAACAAAAATAGATGAAAGGGAAAGGTAGTCATTATAAATATTGATAGATGTAAATAAGTTTAGTTGTGTGTTTAATATTGATTGAAATGTTCTGCTCTATAACTGATCAACCACAAACTATACCTCTCTAAAACCCAGAACTTTATCGTGTATCCTTTTTTTTATAATTGATGTGCTGATGGCGTTTTAGTGAGCTTCCTATCTAATGCGGTTGTAGTTCCTGAGTGTAATATAATCAATAATATTCCAATGAGTCTCTTTGAGTCTCATTGACCATATTATCTACTGGACTGGACTAAGTGGATCTATGCTAAATATATGGATTCATGTTTTTATGTATTACATAAGTGGATTGATGTATTTATATATTGCACAAGTGGATTCATGTATTTATGTATTGTATAAGTGGAGTCATGTATCTTTGTCTTTAAGTATGGTACTGTATAATATGGCGGGGATGCCAGTTTTTGGCAGGAACGCCTAGTGTAATAAATAAAAAAAATTCAAATAAAATATTTGTTCCATATTATAATTTTTCAAGAAGCTTGCAGCAACTCGAACTTCACAAAAATCATTTCATATTCTCAACTTAAAAATTTCCAAAGCATTCTCCAGCCGCTGTCTCCTTTATGAGTTTGCTATCTTCATTTGATTTCACTATTAATTAATATTAAATCCTCTCAAAACCTTATGGGTTTATCTAGATAATACGAACCACAGCGGATCTTCTAAGTAGGTTACTGCGACGGATGGCGCTCGATGGTCTTTTTAGTGGCTCCCAAAGAACTCATTATCATCCACCCTGAGAGATTTCCAGTGTATACGTTTGAGTGTCGAAGTGGCACGAAGACAAACACCACGAACTGTGCCCGCAGAGAGTTACTTAGAAAAAATCACAAATGGAAATTGTTTCTTCATAATAGAAAAAATAAATAAAACGAAATTGATGTTGCACATTGGTCATACGGGATTACCATTTTGCTGCAATTCTCTTAATGGGTTGTTTACTCTCTTAATTTAATTTAATTCTACTTTATTCTATTTGAAAGGAAAGTATCAAGTGCATACCCACTATCGTCGGGCCTGTAAATAAATGATTACACCTCACTGTCTTGGCTGCTTACATTCATCTGATGATGCATTACTTCGTTCCAGATGAAAAATGTCTCAAGCGGGTGACGGACCCTCCCTTTCCTTAATTCAGTTTAGGAGAAAAGTAATAATTTGTATCACTACCGGGAATTTCACTTAGTTCTGATAATCGAAATTCGGTTATAGCGAGTGCTCAGATTTTATTTTAGACTCCTTCTGACAGCGAAAAAAATGATTGGAGAAAGCAAATAGGAAAAAGAATGATTGTACTTCAATTTTTATCTCTCTCTCACTCACTGTTTGTGTGAAATGACGTGTAAATAATTTTTTTTACAGTAGTTATATCATGAAAAGTTCGGTCTGTCTATAACAATGTATCTTCATATGCAACGTGTTTCAGTTAAAGAGGACTAGGATTTATCTTTGGTTATTTGTAGGCTTAGGCTATTTTTCGTCTTTTTTCAGAACTTCGTTTTAATATCTGAACTGAAATTTTTGAATTTGATGTTAAATTGCACTAAATATTACCGTTTAGATTTTACGATTTATGTATTAAAATTGTGTCCAATCAACTACTTCTTTCTCACTGGGGAAGTTGTTCTCCGTCCTCGTTTTAGTCTAAAAACAATCGATGAAATTCTGAAACGAACGTAAACCAATATTATGCAAAAACAGTGTTGTATATGATGTCCAGTCTTTAGTACATTTTTATCTGTATGTGTCACGTCTTCGCACGCGACAACTTTGTATAAGTATTGTTATCGTTATTATTATCTCTTTCTTCTCACCATGTTTTTTTTTTTTCATCCCCCTAGGGGAACTGGTCCTAGCTGTGTGGGGTGGTTGTTATGTCCGGTCACTATTATTAGTTGAAAATCCTATGACTACAGGTGTTCAGGATTGCTGCTTTCTGTGTTCTCTGGAAGCCTATTATTGCTAGGTTCTTATGTAGGCTCTTTCGCACCATGCCGGCGGTTGACGGTGTTATCGGGATTGTCGTTACTTGTTCCACACGTCACATCTCTCTACCTTTCTGTGTACTTAGATCTGTGTATGTACTTCCTGATATTTTCCTCATTTGTATTCTGATCCGAATCATCTCCATTCTTATGGTGCGGTCCCAGTGAAAGTTCCAGGTAGGGATTTCTTGTACTCGGTACTTGTAATAAGGTATACTTTCTTTGACCAACTGGTATTTCTTCGCCAGCTTAAGATATGTTATCCTGGCGACCTGGTCGTACCTCTGAGTGTAATGCATCTGGGTGATGATCACCCTGCACCCGGCTGTGATGTGCTGAATTGTTTTCTGGAGCAAGGAGGCATTTTCGGCATATGTCGTTTCTCACTCTGGAATCCATAGCGATGTATTTTCTGTAGTTCCTGGTGTTGATGGACTTGGATGGCGAGCATGATTGCTTTGGTCTCGGAGAAGAGCATCCTGTTGGTGAGCCATGCGTTGGAAGCCTCCTAGTTCTGCAGTATTGATGGAGATCATTGTAGTGCCTACCACAGAGTGCCGTCTTTGCCAAATTTTTGTTTTTGTTTCTTCTGTCTGGGTAGGAGGGGTTTTATCGTTCAGGTTGAGCGGGGTATTTGAAAATTTTCTTTTCATGCACGATAACAGGCACGAGAAGAAAATATAGGCCAACTGCACCCCTAAAAAGTCTCACATAGGGTTAAAGGATCTATTCTCGGTATATCTGCGTAGTTAAGGTACCCTATCAAAAGCATAAAGAGGGGTGCTACTGCTGATCATTATTCCGCCTTGCACGAGAACACAAGGATCTGTTCTCGTGCGAGGCGGAATAATGATCAACCATAAGTGTCGCTTTCCCTGATGTTGGAGGGATGGTACCGCATTCCTCGTTGTGTCTAGACGAAATAACGTCTAGGATATGTTTGTAGGCTAAAACGGGACTCATCAGAGACAGAACTGTACGCCATTAATTCAGGCTTCAAGTCACATGTTCATCGCACCAGTTTTGTCGAGCTCTGCGGTGGTTTCAGGTTAATGGGACACAAATCGATGGCTTCCTTGCATAGAGTCCGCTTGAAATGAGCTTTCTTAACACAGTATGGCTGAAAATGTTTTCAACTGTGGCCGCAGCAACTTCAAGAGACAGTTGATGACAGGACATTGTAGGGTTCCGTCTTGCTGTTGTTGTTATTTGGTTTTTAGGAGCATTAGCAACTAAGGCCATAATGCTCCGGGGATATGCGGTGGTTATTCCCTGACCTTTCCGCATCCTCCGTATTTGGTAGTCACGGGCTCGAACCCAGGTCTAATCAAGAAGCGTGTGCTAGGCACAGCTGCTCCTGCTCATCTAACTACGGAGGCGCCCGGTCTTGCTGTTAGAAAGTACGTTAAATTGCAATTCAACTACTGTCAATTGGCAACGTGCTCTGAAAAGACATGGAAAATTGAAAGGAATAAGCACACTGTTATGATTCCCGACGCTCTTTTCTTTATTTATGTTTATTTATTTATTTTTTAGGAGTATCGACAACTAATGCCATATTGCTCCGCGTATGCTGTGTGTAAATTGCGTGTGTTCTGTGGTCGATTTTCTATTTGCTGGACGAAAAACACCTAGGTTTCCGGGAGAAAAAACCATGCTGCCCACGCCTGAGAACGACTAACTTAGCCACGTTGTGAAAAATGTCCATAAAAATTCCTCTCGTCATCGACGCGACTCGAACTAAGGTCTTTTACACCTGGTGTGGGGTGGATGGCAGTTCTACCAACTGTGCTACCCACTAGGGTGCTTCTTTTATACTCCAAGAGATAAGTCAGTTGCTAAAATATTTGTCCACCTAAATTCTTTCAGATGTTTAGTTAGAAACACTGGCCTGATATATCCAAGTTTTATTTTTTTTTTCAAAATTCAGACATTTCTTTAGGCTTCAATAATTGCGCCCTCGAGCATAGCTAAGTGGATATAATCGCATTCCTCTCACTCCGGATGGAAAAGTCCTGACTCTGAATTTCTCAATGTCACAAAAATTTTCTGGAACTGTTTTTCCACTGCTTAGCTATGTTAGTCGGTCTCTGGTGAGGGCTGGATATTCCCCCTCCTCCCCGGAAACTCGGGTTTTTTTTCTCCAGCAAAGAGAAAATCAAATGAATAACACCAAAGAATACACCGAAAAATGAGAAAAGCTCGAAACAAATGTTCTAAGGGCCTCCCATTTGAGCCATTAAGGAACTCAAGGATGATATTATGCCTAATAAATTTTGGAGAAAATATCTTCGGAATTTTGGTGCATGTACAATGTGTACATGCACCAAATGAGAAACTGCATGTACACATTGTACATGTACACAGAGGTGCATGTACAATGTGTACATGCACCTCTGTGTACAATGGAAACAATGAAAACATTGGGACACATGGCTCCAAGAGTGCTAAATTATGAAAAACAAGGATCAACTCTTGTTCACCTTTTTGTTCAGACAAAGATCTTTTGTATCGTCTGCAGTACCGTGTATGTTTATCGGCTTCTGCCCCTCTTTCATAACTTTGGTTACCTGTAGTTTAAAATCACCAATTAAGATCGTCCATACCTCTTTAGTTCAAACAAGGCCTGCATATTTACAAGAAATTTCATTTAATAATGATTTTCCAAAGCGGTTATTATTTATTCATTTATTAACATATAGCCATACATAGATGATGCTTAAATAGAGAAGCAAATTATTTTTACAGTGTATGACAAAAATAAAAATGCAGGATGTTTTGTTACAGAATGCTTTGTTGCCATTAGGTGACGAAACCAAAGTGACTGTTCTGTTTAAAACGTGGACAAAGGAACTTGTGCGAGCATTTATCTGATTTGTCCATCCCAAAAGAACTAAACCTATAGAAATTCATCCGCAACTGCGAGCTATATATGGACATGTTCAAGCAATTAGTTCAAAGACCATATGTCTGTCTCAACACGACAATGGTCAGAGCACAATGGATGGGAAGTGTTTGCCCACCTAACGACTCTTTCTCTCCTGATCACTTTGATCTGTTCAGGCCTTTCCAAAACATCTGGTAAGGAACCGATTCGGCAATGACATAAAATTAAATGGCGCGTTTAAATCTGGTTGAAGAGGAATTTACGATAGAAACTCAAGATCTTTACGATAGAATATCATTGCATTTGTGATATGATGGGGAAAGTGACTAACTATGTGAAAAAGTAGTGCGCAATATTCTTTCACTTTATGACAGTTTTATTGTTCGGTCTGTGATTTTATAAAAGTGTCTTTTCGTAAAACATCTTACTTTTCAAACAGCCCTCGTATACGCAGTATGTACACTTCAAAATACAATGTACAGAATGAGGAGTGGAAATAATTGCAGCCATGGCGAACTAATTATATTTAAATGTACCTCCGAAGTACAGTCAGGCAACAGTAATCGATAATTCAAATAGAGAAATTTGTAAAAAAAAATAAGAAGAAAACTGAAAAGCAAAAATTGTTTGGGCAAAAAAAAATGATGAACGAGCAGCAAAGAGAAAAACAATAGGATAGTTTTAAAACAGCCTGAGATCATTTATACAATTAAATGAATGGCCTACAATTTTTATTAACTCATGTTTTCTTTAAAATGAGGATCAGATTTTTATTGAAAATCAGGAAGAGTTTCCATAAAAATTTTAGTGGAGAAAACTACTTTATCTGCTGATGTCCAAAAATAAAATCATCCAAAAAAAAAAAAAAAACCATTAGAAAAAAATAATAAAACTTAAGAGAAATACAGCAGTTTAAAAATGTGATGTGAATTACCCACTGCAGTTCGCAATAGCGAGTGAAGTGGATTATTTTGCGGTAATGCACAAACAAGCATAAACGCAAGGTCCTTTACAAACTCAGATGAACTTATGAAGGACGGATACAGTATTTGCCCTCGCTGGTAGCGAAGTGGATATGATTACCAATGGATAAAAATTTTCTCTCCACACCCACCAGCTTGGAAAAGACCTGGGTTTGAATCCCTTCGATTATGTAAGTATTTTTTTAATGGACCTGTTTTTTGTAACGTGTCTGAGGTAGTCGGACTCAGAGAAAGATTACATGGCATTATTTCCAGGAATTTCGTTTTTTCGTCCAGCAAACAGACAAATCGAATATTTAGCATTCTTGAAACTTTCAAATTAAATATAAAAAACGATTTTTTGTTTTGTTTTTGCGCATCTCTCATATGCATTTCCGTTTGTTCCAACTCAATAATCGTGGAACGAGTGTGGTAGTGTACACATAATCCCCTGAAACATTTTGACGTGATAGCTGTACATACATCCAAATCACAGCGACGCCCATGTAGCTGGTTCTGTAGATGGTTTGCAGAGGCTTATTAGTAATAATAAGTAACATACGAGTATATAGTAAACTTGATGAATTTGAAGTGTTGGTCACATCACCAAATGCATTGATTGTTGGGATATCAGAGACATCGTGTCAAGCAGACATAACTGATGCTGAATTTGAATATGAGGAAAGTAATGTACACAGGAAGGACAGGAGAGGTGGAGGGCGATTTAATATTTTTCTTAGTTAAGAAGAATGTTAAATGTAAGGCAGAGTATCCAGTTGACTTCGGTGACGAGTGCAATGTTGGGTTAGTTTGATATGATATAAGCACTGGAAAAACAAAATTGAGAGTAGGAGTGTGCAATAGGCCTAATGACTGTGATGAATCCAACAAACAACTAAACAGGGAAATAAAGTGGGACCTACCTGTCAAAAATTATTTATCTCTACTATGTTGGCGTAATGAGTTTCTCTTTGGTTTAAATGATGCTGTTAGCTACGATAGCCGTAGTCCTCAGGTACTTAAGTGCACTCAACAAAATTAAGAAACAAAATGTTTTCGTGAATATTCGTATTTTATTATGAACAGTGTCTCAGAAGACACTGTTCACAATAAAATAGGAGTCCCGTTTTAGCGCACAAACAGATTGTAGACGCTATTTCATTTGTAGATAAAGAGAAATGCGGTACCATCCCTTCAACATCAAAGAAAGGGGCACTTATGGTGGAGGTGGTGTTCTCGTGTGGAGCGGAACAATGATCAGCGTCCCATCCCCTCTTCATGTTTTTGATAGGGATGTCGTTACTGCGCTAAGGTACCGAGAACAGATCCTCGAACCCTATTTGCGACTTTTTAGGGGTACGGTTGGCCCAGATTTTCTTTTAATGCACGACAACGCCACTGCACACAGAGCTCAAGTGGTGGAGGAATATCTTGAACCGAAGATATCCAACGACTACTGTGGATACATTAATGACTTCTAATGACTTGTATACTGTGTACGTTATTAGAAGGAAAGATTAAAATTTAATTTCTTCATAGCGGAAGAGATTAACTTCAGAAAATATTGGGTTGTCTTAAATATAAGAATGATAATTAGCTGCCAATCTGAGAATTATTTTCCTTTGGGATGGAGAGAGAGGGAGAGGGGACGGAATCCCAGATGACGGCGTATGGAGAGGAGATGGCATTAAAAAAACGCGGTAATACTTATATATAAAATTGGAAAAATGCAGTTCCCAATATCCGTTGATAAAAATTATCTCAGAGTATTTTTTCTGGGATGCTGTCATCCGAGTTATCGTGATGTTCCATATGGATTATCCACATACGAAACTCGTCTGTCATTAAATGAATTATTATCTTCTGCCAGAGGGAGATGGCGAGAATTGAATGCTAAATCAGTGGTTAAACAGACGTGGCCGTTGATTCTGTGAAATGCAAACACCCTAATTAATTGGTCGAGCCGCAGTTTGGTGAGAGATTAAGGACACCTTTTTGCCGTTATTAAGGTTCTTTGCAGAGGATGACATGCACTTTGTGGGTGTTATTGCAAGCCATTCTAAAGGACGGAAACTAATTATCTTCCTACCATTATTAATCGACGGATTATTAGGTTAACAAAGACACCACATGTGAAAATGACCAAACAGAGACTAAACGAAGGATTTAATTAGCGCAGCCGGATTCCCCGGATGAACAATGAGCTGGAGGGATGACTTAACCCTAAAGTGTATAGATACACTTTTAAAACTTTTTAATTAAAATT
The DNA here is from genome assembly GCF_048544385.1 of Mastigoproctus giganteus. Taxonomy (NCBI): domain Eukaryota; kingdom Metazoa; phylum Arthropoda; class Arachnida; order Uropygi; family Thelyphonidae; genus Mastigoproctus; species Mastigoproctus giganteus. Next base: position 109,932,629 of record NC_143575.1, read on the forward strand.
ATGGCCTTGAAAACGGATTTCAAATTAAACTTTAATCCATTGTTGAAAACAGTTTAACGATAATATCAAAATTACAAAATCTAACAGAAGTTCCTCGGTGTTTTATTTACAGAGAAAATGAAAAATCTATTAAAAAACAATTTTTCATTAAAGTGCTTTTAATCTTAAACGTGATACATATAATTCCTTTCACCTGCTGAATAGAATGCTATTGATATGAGAGACTAAGTTTTTGTACCAATAATATCAATGATTATTTCTTGTTGCGCATTCAACTTGATCGACATTTAATAAAATAAAATAAACTACCATGTGGGAAATTCGTGTAGCCTAGAAATAAAATGGAGTTACTGTAGAAAAAAATAAAGGAGACTATGTTGTGCTCCGTTTCATTTTTTTCCAACAGAGGTTATTTATGTTAGGCATGTATTAAACGCCAAAGCAAATAAGGCTATGAGGCGTCTGTATACTGTGCCTGTAACCGTATATTTCCATTGATTTGACATTTTCTGGGCGAGAAACCTGAGTTTCTGGGAGAAAAAACCACGTGACCCTCGCCTAAGATCGACTAATTCTGCCACTTTGTGAAAAAAATGCCATAAAAATTCCTTGCGTTATTGACGGGAACCGAATTCGGGACTTTTCCATCCGGTGTGAGAGGACGGTGGTTATAATCACTGTGTTACTGGGAAGGACGGTCAAAAGAGTCTGGTCACTTTATGTTAACAACAAACGGCAACCACCAACACATTCTGTGCTTGGATTAATCTAATTTAGGTGAAAAGGAACTGATTTATTCAGTTAATTTTTTCTTTCAGTTAATTCATCCCAATGCACCTAAACTTCGTTGACTACGCCTAAGCGTATACATATTTTTAAATGTTATATAAAAAGGATCACCAAAGTTAATAGTCTGTCTGTAGGATATATCACTTCCAGCCACTCATTTGAAGAGGTCTGGGTTCGAATGCCGGCTGTGAGGAGCTCTTTAGGCCTGTGCAATCAAGAATATAGTTAGCCAAGATCGGATGGAGAGCGTAGAGCTTTTCCACCTGGGTTATTCCGGGTGTTTCCGCCCGCTCAACATGCAAATCATTCTCTGAATAGGCACATATTGTACAGTCGAAAGGACTGTACAATATGTGCCTGTACAAAATTCCCATATTGAATGATTAATCCTAACACGTGTGTTAGGATTGGTCATTCAATACCCGAGGAGGATGGTTTAGAGATGGTATGGCCCTAGTCTTTGCTCCTTATTCTTAATTACTGGTCATGGATCCCTAAATTCGAAATTATTTAATTTCGGCCTTGTTAATTCATATCTATGTTCCTGAGGGTCTGAGGAAATTTGGGCTCACATAATTTTTCATTTGCTTCAACTACAATGACCTAAGATCAACGATAAAATCTTATATTACTAATTTTGCTGAGGAAATTAAGATATTTTTGTGTCAAATGAAGTTTCGTTTTAACCATTCCAAAGATATTTCTAGTGAGGGCACTAGAAGTATCTATAAAAAGAAAACAAATGTTGGCTGAATCAATCAACCCTTGCTTCTTTTTTCAATTCTTTTACGGTTAAAAATATATCTACGTCCCCTAAACTCTCAACCAGCACTTTATCTTTACGTGTTTGTTAACTTATCCATAAGTTCTTGAAATTTTCGAAACATATCCACGTGCACATGAAGAACTTCAAACAGATTTGGATTACTTTCGATCCCACAATTAATCCCGAACTTTATTGGCATACTTTGGTAACACCCTGTATATGGACTTACTTTTCCTAAAGGTTTAAAACTCTGTATATGGATTTACATTTCTTAAAGATTTAGAATTTGTATTTTTGAAATCTTCTGAACCAGTGACTCTGTATTGTTTATTTATGATGATATTTACACTGCAGTAAAGTGGTATAATGGAAAACCAAAAGAAGCACTTATTCTTCTTTATAAAAAAATATTTTTTTCGTTAGCTATTCATAAAAATGTTCAATATCATGTCTCATTGTCAAAAATATTAAACTTTTCTGTTGCACATCGTGACTGTCTTGTGTACCATTTTTTTCGTGTAGCGGTTGAAATACGCCTTCTCGGTTATAATATTTATTTTTCAAAAGGTTTATAGAAATACATTATCATAAATAAATAAAACGTGCATTTGTATTTTAAACTGCAATGTTTCGCGTTTATACAGTTACCACAGTCATGAATACGATAATACCAACGAACATTCATGGTAGCTGGACATGGAGATCAGTCTCTATCTCAATATACAGAAAGAGGTATCGAACTTGCAATGAACCTAAGAATATAACTAACAGCATCAGCAATAACAGCACAACCACGAAAGATGAAGGGGATATCGCGAAATGAATGGTTGGTACATGGAGCCAGCATGATTACCTCCAGAAGAAAACCTTAAGGAATACGCTACCAGTGCAATTGGAAAGATTTTTCGTAGATTTATGAAAAATATCAACAGGATTCTAAGAGGCTTTTAATATTGACTGCATCTATATTGGGCAAAGGAAAGACACTGGTTCCTATAAAAGTACGAAATTAATTCCACGATTCTTACGTTATGTACTTCAAAAACCGAATTTTGTGTGCATTTCTGTATATAAATTTCCACGTTATTAGGTACATGAAAGCCAGGGGATTTATGAAAAAAAAGAGGTGTCATGCTATAAGGGCTATAAACCATTATTGTTGACGTTAGGCACAGCCTCAGATTTTACAGAGCATTAAGCAAATAAAATATCCTTCTATTAAGTATGTTGTTCTCATACCGGAAGCACTTCACCACAAATTTCCTCAGAATTACGCTACGCACTTTAAATGAGCAGCACTGTCCAATGGAGAAGTATATTGTGATTTATTTAAAATGTATGCTGTGATGGAAGTAAATAAATAATCTTTTGTTGCCAAATATTAGAAGCGAACTCTTCGTAACCCTGGGGAAAGAACTAGGGACGTAGATATATAATTTCAGCTATGCTGTTGGGAATAATAATTAACAGATTTGTGAATGTGCACTGTGCGCTGTATTTCAGGCTGTTAGTAAATAGCAATAAATAATTCATGATTTATAACAAAATAAGAGCAAAATGTAATGGCTTTTATGCGCGAACCGTGAACATTTTATTTCTGCGCGTCCGCCACATTTATATATATATATATAATTATAAATTCAATTTTATAATTTTACAATGAAGAAATAAAATATGCATTAACGGAAGTGTTCAAATTTCCTTCCATTCTCATCCAGGCATTGTTAACATCGTCGAGAAACTGAAGTGCATCCATCACCTAAGATATCTCTTGGTATTGCTGCACATTTTGCTTCAATAGCTTGCCATAATTCAGCGATTGTTGCTGGTTTTGTGGCATAAACTTTATCTTTGAAGTATCCTCGTAAATAAAAATCTACTGGCGTTTGATCTGAAGAACGCAGAGGGAACTGAACACTGCCTCTTCGTCCAATCCATCTGTTTGGGAAATTTTCATCTAGATAAGCCCTAATATCGCGATGAAAATTGGGAAGTGCCCCATTGTGTTGAAAATAAAAGTCATCGTCATCCTAAAATAGCTTTTCCATTTTACGCGCTTTAAATGTTATGCGCATTGAATTTGGGGATTGCCGTTTCACGAGCAGCTTGTCGGACAGATTTCCTTGGTGTTTGTCGGAAAAGTTCCAGCACCTCTCTTGCTCTCGTGGGGCCCGTGGATGTGCAAGGTCTTCCTGATCGTTGCCTGTGTACATTTTGCACAGTGCTATCCGCTTCAAACTTATCACGAATACGCGAAATTTTGAGATAGTGACTCAGTGTGGTATTGACTCCTAAACTGTCGCTGGACTTCGTTGATATTTTACGAATTTCAGTGCCACTTCAACACAAATTTCCGCCGTTCAAATGTAAGTCGCGTCTTCTCCATTATTACTACCAACTTGCAACTGAAAAAGAAAAAAGGTTACTGAGTTATTGGCTGATAAAATGTGTATACATTTTTTATGGACACCCTGTTTCTGTGTATGAACACTGGGTTTTCTGAAAAGAAAATTCCAAGTTTTATGTTTAAAAGGACTCAACTTTATTCTAATTTTTTACATAAATATATAATAATAACTTTAATTATCATCAATTGTAACGAATAATTTGGCCATTTCAAGAGGTTCCGTTTTAGCGTTTCCAAACTGGTCTACGGACTCCAGTTTGGGAAACGCTGACCTAAGCAAGTACATTACAAAATTTAACCTACTGTACTACCCTATATTTCTACTCCATTCAGTTCCAAGGCGTTTTTCCTTATCGATTTTTCAATTTTTCGTTACAGGTAAAAGACTAAAGCGCCAAGCTTGTCTGTTCCACATGGCGACCATTAAACGGCCTAATCTTTTAGAATACATAATCATTAAAAATATTCTGTTGAATAAGATTTAGCTGTTCCTTTTCTTGAACTTCATTTTCCAGTACGCAGACATCTACTAAGCTTAAAAAAAAATGAATATAAGTATAAAATGTATATTTTAGGTACATTGAGAAAACATGTTATCGTATACGTTTCCTAAATATTTAAATTATATTCGAAATTTATTATGATATAAACATGCAAATAAGTGAAATCATTTTGTTCTGAGAAAGCAGAATATACTTTCAAAACACGCTGATTAGAAGAAAGTGTTCATTTAGTTCAGTTTTTGGTACTTGGAACTGTTTTTATTCATCAACACCATTTTGTCTACTGATGTACAAAATTATGATAACGCGTTTCCATTTTGCTTTCCGTGGTCCAATGCTTAACGTGCGTGGCCAGAAGTAAGGAGGTTGCGGATTCAAAACCGTATGAAGTCCGTGCTAATTATTCTATGACGCTGAATATCTGGCCTTAATAATTCAACTTGTATGCAGTCAGGATGTAGTTATTTCGCTCTCGGATAAATAAACAAATATTTATTTCAATTTTACAAAATTGTTGACAAATAATGATTATACCAAATGTACCAAATGTATGCAAGTGTGATTGCATCCTTCCAAATTTTCATTTTAGCATTTTAAAAAATACGTATATGCATAGAGTTTATTTAATTCCTATTTTCTAGTCTTATTTTAACTGTATTTCTATAATCTTTGTTCCTCAAACCATTCTTTCATGTTTTTCTAAATGAGTGGTTTAGAGATAAATGGTTGCGTTGGCATCTTGAACGTACTTCTGCCCTTATGGTTATATCTGTCGGATGTAACAGATTTGCAGAGATGCTTTGACGTGTTTTAGCATCTATGGTACCCTCCAGTAGGGTCACGAAAACATGCCCTTCGTTGTACCTCCACCAGCAGCTTTTACTGTCGAAACGAAGAGGATGGACCCTATTGCCTCTTCCAGTTTCCCCTACATGCTCACTCTTTCAGCTGAAAAGTGTAAAATGGAAGCCATCAGGCAACAGGACTCGTCTCCAGTCTTGCTGCCAACGCAGCTATATTTTTCAAAAAGGCATTGACTTCCATGTAAATCCCTTACTACAGTGATGTATTATTTGTGAGATGTTTCTCATACCAAGGTTGTGTTGTTGCATTAAATACAGGGAGTTAATTTTTCTGTCGTCTGACGACAATAACACATGATAATTTCTCTCCAGACATCGAGCGCCTTGCTTTGTCACCTTATATTTTCGTCCACAGTGGCGCCTGTTTTATGAATGTTTTCTGGGTGTTTTTCCACTTGTTAAAGACTCAAATGATACTAAAGTCTTTGAGTCTTTAACTACTGTTTAAATTAGTAACTCCTGTACATTGAATTTAAAATTACATTTATGTGCATTGTCTTTTCACATACGTTTTCGTATTTTACGATAAGATACTGATTTCCTTTTTCATTTATTACAAGGTCGGCCACCACCAGTTACCTATTTTTTGAGGAATGACTGTTATTTTTGCTTATTTAAATTAAAAAGCTATAACCTTTAAAATAAAAAGTACATTTCGCATTCGAGTCTATCACCCACTATAAGACCGAGGGTTCAATCTGCAAGGATGCAAGGATTCAATCTGCTAATCCCTTCTCCATGAAATCGTGGCTATCAAGATTTCATAATCAGATTGTGAATGTAACATAATGTTTATGGCGATATTCACGCCTTCCAGTATGAAAATATACATGAACAGCAAAAAGTAATACAAAACGGCTAAATGATTTGATGCGAAATTTGGCTCCCTCCAAATATTCTGCAAAGATCCTGTTGATCAAGACGAAAAACCCACTCTTGCTGTCCGAGGAAGATTGCTGCAAATTTCCGAATTCTTTCAAACGGAAATTTGCAAATAACGGATTCTTTAAAACTAGACTGAAAAGCATCTTCTTCATAAAGGTAACATTTATACTCCTGTTTCAATTGCATATTTGGATCTCTTAACTGTAGAGTAAAAACTTAAAACTTTAGAGTAAAATTCGGTGAGCCCAACGATGGTAAATGCACCAATATGGTAAGTGATCTATACCTAAAAGAAAGCCAGAAAAGCAGAGTGTACATTAAAGCTCTTTGCTGAAGGAATAAGGAAAGCAAAGCCTTCAATAAAAAACGGTCTATTTTTATTTAACCAGTGCACTTCCTCAACGTTTAATAGATATGTATTTTACGAGAGATGCATGGTAAAGCGAATATGAAACCACATTTTTGAAATGGATAATTATTCCTTACATGCATTCACGAATCCACTATTATATTATGTACGAAGAATGGTTGAAATATCTGAAGCCAGAAAATTTTTACCGTATAGAATGCCATTGCAGTCAGTCAATGTGTCGATCAACCCCATTCTACAGGAGTTCGATAAACATACAAAATAGTCATTTACACGCTTCAATGAACTGGAAATCAATATCAGCTGCAGTTTCCAAGTTTTCACCAAATATAGCGAAACACGTCAAACTTAAGAGCATTCATGTGGAGGAATAGAAATCAAAGGAAATAAGCTGAAAATTCCTTAAAGTCCATTCCAAAGACGCATTACGCCATACACGGTAATGGGTCATTCACAGAATTCTCTAGTTTGTTGTCTTGGTAGGCAACAATTTACGGAAGTTATTATGCTTTCCTTAAAGCCATTTATTTAAGTAGCTCGTTAAACTTGCGGTTATCGTTCCGAGATATTTCTTCTTGCTCGCAACGAAGAGAATTTGAATGGCGTCTTGCTAATCTTCAAGACAACTGAAATCGGGATCAGTTCCTTCAAATATGATTCACAATAGGACAAAGGATATGGCAGAATCTAAATTGCCATTACTGTGAGATGGAGATAATTCACACGGAACATTTATAGCGCATTCTTTAAAGAAAACTTCTTTGCGAATGCCCAATACTATCAATGAGACAACTAAAAAAGTAAAGTGTCACGAGTTTGTTAAAAAACAAATAAACCTTCTATATTTGTTCCTGGATTCAATTATCAAATATTGAATTCATTGATCAGACATGGAGATTGTGAAATTGCTATTTAATATATCATTGCTGCAAGTTTATTAAGATTAAGATCGTACACTGAGGGGACAGAAATCATGGGACACCTACCTAATAAAGGGTTGGCCCACCTTTCGCCCGGATAAGAGTAGTCACACGGCGGGGCATTAAGTCCACTAGTTCAAGAAAGCGTTCCACAGGTATTTCCATCCATGTTTGCTGCACCGTTGTCCATAATTCCATTGCATTGCTGGATGGACGATCCAAAGCTAGAAAGGACCTTTCCACAGCATCCAAAAGATGCTCCACAGGGTTTAAATCTGGTAAACGGGGAGGCCACTCCATGGTGGTAAAATATGCAGAATTCTCTTCGAACCATGTTTTAGTCACCACGGCTCTGTGGGGAGGCGTGCTGGATGCACGATGGCTATGAAGGGATGCAGATGAACTGCTAGGATGGGCACGTAAGCTGAACCGTTTTGAGATGCGTCTAGATGTACCAGAGGTCCCAACGTGTGCCAGTTGAACACGACCCAGACCATTACCGACCGTCCACCTGCCTGAACGGTTTCTTGTTGACATGACAGGTGCATAGCTTCTTGCGGTTTCCGCCAGATACGCACCCTCCTGTCCGCTCGAAATTACTGGAAACGGGACTCATCGGGCCAGGAGACCCGTCTCCAATCATCCAAGATCCGGTTGGATCTTGGATGATTGGAGACGGGTTGAGGTGTGGAGTCGTGTGTCGTTGTGTTAGCAATGGGACTCTGGTGGGTCGGCGGCTCCCATAACCTATTGTGGCTAATGATCGCCTGATGGTCTTGATGGAGACGTTTCTGGCATCTCCCTCGTTGAAGTCGGCAGTGATTTTTGCCACTGTGCTCTCCGGTTGGCTGAAACAATGCGAGACAGACGTCGACGGCCACATTCATCCACCATCTTTCTCCGCCCACAGCGCTGTCCACGATGAGATATTATTCCGGAAATGGCGTATTCCCGATACACTCTTGATACTGTCGAACGGGAATAATGCAATTTATGTATCAACTCCTCGATAGAGTGACCCATGCGTCGGGTACTCACTATCGTCACTCTTTCAAAGTAGGTTAACTCACGACGTTTATCCATACTGACATCGAATAAGGGTAATAATAATGAATGAAAATGTCTACTATAGGAGAGTCAGTTGTTCCAAAACACCCTTTGGGCTCGTTTCTATGAAAGATAAAATGTATGCGAGAAAAGCTCTAAGAAAAGGTAAGCTTATTGCATTCTAGCTCAAGCTAAATAAGCAGCGATAAGAAGGAAGACCACCCTCCATTCTCTATTCTATAGCCGAATTTGTGGAAGACGGATATTTTTATAACAGGGAACGTTAAGCCGACAATTTACATCATGAGGAATGCTGATTTTATACTGGGATATTTTAAAAGAGTGGTATAATGGATTTAGTCTAAGCAGGATTTCAGAATAAGAAACAAAGTTAGATAACTATGATGTTTTGGGTTTTTATTGTCCTTTCAGATGTATGGTATAATAGAATGGGCCCTGAGTAATTTTATCGTCTCTGGAGAGAGACGATATCGCTTATCGCTGCTTATTTAGCTTGAGCTAGAATGCAATAAGCTTACCTTTTCCTAGAGCTTTTCTCGCATACATTTTATCTTTCATGTAGAAACGAGCCCAAAGGATGTTTTGGAACAACTGACTCTCCTATAGTAGATATTTTCATTCATTATTATTCTTTAACAATGTTAATATTTATGAAGAAGTTATAACTAATGGAGTTATAACTTTTTCCCTTCTTTAAACAGGGTGAAAACAGAAGACTGCTTCATTATTGTTTTATGATGGCATAACGAAATAAAAGTCCCTGTTAATGATAACGTTGGTCTCCTCCAGCGTTGGTGTCAATGTATTTCTTGTTGTATTGTAGGCACAAGAATTCTGAATAGCCATTCTGTAATTTGGTGGCAGTCATCTCATTTACAGATGAAAAATCTAAATAAAAATGCGTCCGTCAGAACTATACAATCCTCCCATCTCCACATAGAACAATTTGGTTTTGATCAGCTTTCGAGTGATCACCATCTTGTTTCAAAATGGCGGGATTGAAATGCAATAGCTTGAATTTTCTCGAAAGCACTTTTATTTAAGCGTAGTCTACCTGATCTCGCATGCGCGCACACACACACACAATGAAGCTTAGCAATTAAAGTAGTTTCCTCTCATATATTTCATGGTGAAGCCTTCTGTGAATTCACAAAAAGTCAATGTCGGGGATAATTCCTCTGTGATTCTGAGAATGATGCTGTTTCAGAAGCCCGTATTATAGCTAGTAGACCCTACTGATCCTTCCAGGCCCACCTGCTGGAATAAGATGGAGAAGGTAGTTTTTACATTTCTTACTGAAAATAAGCAAATATAAGTTGCAAAGTGAGCACACAAACAAAACATAGAAACAGGCGTTGGTGTTCCAATCAGGCAAGCAAAACGAAAAAAAAAAAAAAAAACAGAGCAAATGCCAAAAACTGTGCAGTAGTGAAGAGACCACCTGCAGTTGAAAAAGAAAACAACTGAATAATCATAAGAGCCACAGAGAAAGTGAGTTAGCTCTATGCATCACACACTTGGCCCCCTTTTTTATGGTGGGTTGAAATCCCACCCCGCCTGAAGTAAAGGGAGTCAGGTGTATGCTGTCGAAAGCATTTTAACCAGGGAGGACTTCCTGAATGAGTTACAATTCCATTAAAACTAAGGCGAAAAATAACCATAACTAGGTTATTGAGATATCACCAAGGATAAGAAAAGTGCTCATCAAACAGGATGGGATCTTTTTAGGCTGCTTCTCACATCGGTTTGGTGAGAGGACCGATGATTAAGTGTTTGTAGTATCTTGCCATTTGATACTCCTCTACCAGATGAACCACTGGTTAGCATATCCATGGCCGTTGTCTATTAATCTGGAAAAAGAATAACTCATCTTGGATATCATTTTAATTGAAATCCCTAGTTAGCTTTGTTCTTAACAACACTATAGGTTTTAATTTCAATAATATGCAAGATGAGTTTGGTTATCTTTCAGATTAATAGACAAAGAGCCATCTCAGTTGCACATAAAGTACACAAATTAAAGGGAAAATGAGGAAATTTTAATGATACAGGAGCCATATACCTTAAAAGTTACAGCGAAGGGTTACCAAATCCCGTATGGAATTATTGAAGTGGAGAATGATGAATGACTGAGAGCAATAATTATAAGAACTCAGTTTGGTTGTAAACAAAGTTAACTCACTTTGCACACCATATATAATTTGTGCTACTGCCGAAGGGCACTTCTGATCTTAACATCGTACTTTAGTAGAGTCACCAAATCCAACCCTTTTCGCTTCACTAGACAAAGCCATGGATCTTCTTAGCAATTCTTTATCACAATTTGCTTAGAATTGTGATAGGTTCACTCTGCAGTACGAGTTTACAGATGCAAGAGGAGAACTATTGGAAATTTTTATTGCTTCAAACAAAGCTGAAAATTATCAATACCCACAGTACGCCAAAAACTTACAGCTTGACCACAAGTTAATCCAATTTGGAATTACAAACATTTTAATTTCACTATGCAGTTTGTTAGAACAATTCCGTCCTGGAACGTGGATAAGGAAAAAACCATGCTTGATCATAGGTTAATTACCTTCAATCATATATCTGGACAAAACCTTTTTCAGCAACAAATAAGAGATACAACAAGATTTTCCCTGAAAACTACAAATTGGGAGGTTTCACAGTCTACTAGCAATAGAGATAAGAAGATAAACAACCACGAGGAGGAACACTCATCATTTGCATACCTGGCAGAAGGCAAAGAAGGTACAGGAATTAATAGTGCACACAGCCAGCAGCTATGCAAAGAAGGAAAAGAGCCCACAAAATGTTGAGGTGGACCGCAGAGATAGCCAGGATTCTGACAGCTGTGAGACGCACACAAAAAATAAAATCAGCGGAAGCGTATAGGCTGGCCTCTGAATAACTATATATCTGGATATCTATATCCGGCTAGCTACACAATTAAAAGAACACTACAAGATACAGGAAATAGCATCGGTCCCCTAAATTACAAAGAAAAGAAATGGGCATGGAAAATTCTAGTATAAATAGAAAGTAACAGCGATCCCTTGACTGGTACACAAGTTGGTAAGGAAACCGAAATTAGTACCGGTGAAATTATCAGCTTCGTCATATTTGATACCTCTGAAACCACAACTTGATACAACTACGAAAATATTCTGTGCCATCATCCCGAAAAATGACAGAAACCGCCATTCAGATAAAACGTGGGGGCAGGTCGAGTTATCCTCGTCTGATTACTGGGCTTTTAAACGATTGTCTGCGTGTCGCACTCTTCATAGATTGCTGTAAAAGGCCAATATCAGGCTTCTTCCAAATATACAGCTATGCTAATAGGCTGTTATCTGTCAACCTATTTCCCTACCCCTAGTCTTGAAAAGGTTTACAAAGGTTCCTACTCCAGAGATTTTCCCTATTTATCAAGGCAAAAGGCAGTCATCTCGGTTTCAACTGAGCGTTAAAAGAGACAACAGAACAATTGATGACCTCATATTCATAAAAGCGAAGTAGAGTTGCCAAGATAACAACATGATAGCAATTTTAATCGATTTACAGTGTCCTTTTGACTCTGTTTGGTGGCTGAGTGTCATAAGTCGCTTACGGGAGTCAGAGTGCTCCTTGGAGGTATATAAATGTATTATCGGTTATTTCTTCAACCGGAAGATCACCATCCAGACACAATACCTTCAAAAAGAGAGGTCGGGAAAAAAGCATGTCCCTAAGGACATCCTTTTTTTCCTAAGAATTCTTAAGAATCAAGTCTTGGCCCCGTGCTTTGAAACATTGTCTTTGACACGTAACTTGGGAAATCTTTTCTAGATTCTGTTGTGTTTATTTTCGCTGACCACAAGAATCACCAGAAAAACTGGTGATTCTTTTAGTAGGACACTTGAGAACAGTCGAAAGAAAATAGACGTTCTCGGATGTCTGGAAGCATGAACCTATATAAAGTTATATAATCTGACGATCTCAATCACAATCATTACAACGCTGTGGTTGTGTTTCTCAAAGGACGGTCGAATGTCCCAGACCATAGCTCATCGACTTGCACGGTAAATTCATCAGTGATGAGATAAGTATTAAGTATTTGGTGTACTTTTCTCGATAATCGCTTAATTTCCTGCCACGTGTAAGGTATATCAAAGACAAAGCCAAGAAATTCCGGGATCACGCGACGTGATTGAGATCTCAGCAAAATGACCCTACAGTTGCATCATAACGGTATTCCGATCTTTACATATGGTGCTCCAGCATGGTTTCAGCAGATAAATATCAATACATACATGAAGGAGTGCATACGCAGCACCTTATCTTACCAAAGATGTCATGTACAGTTTAGAACCACTTTTACTGCGTATCTTCAAGTTTTACTAGGAAAACGTTCATACTGTGGCCTTTTCCATGGTGTAAATAAAAATAACCTTGCTGAAACATTTGGAATGGCTCCAAAACATGGATGTTACAAGAGAAAAGAAAATAATTTGGGGCGAACTAGAACACATTTGACAGGTGGGAAGTAAAACGGAAATGTTATAGGAGGTTTATTCCTAAATAAATTTCTTCTTGAAAATCCGAGTGAAATGGTTCGAGCTACACATATACATAACATTTCTAATTACCAGTTATAGTTCACTTAGCAGAAAACGGCATAGTAATTCTGATCATCCTTTTGTATCTGCAGTGAAGAGGAGGACTGGAACCAATGTTCATGTCCGTTTCCAATTTATGATGATCTGCGAAACCAGTTAACTCTGCAGTTTGATGCGTCCAAAATTCTACTAGAATAAAAACATCAAGTCCTCATTAGGTTGAGTTCCTGAACCCTTGTTCCACCAGAACACGAAATCAAGAGCTCGATAGCAAGGAAACTTTAAATGCATTTACAGTTTACTCAGTTGCTCTCTTCATCCTTCGAAGGAAAAACAACATACCAAAGTAACAATAACAAGCAACTTGCTGAAGCGGAAATCTTCGGTCTCCCTGAGTCCATTTTTCAGCCTTTTTTGCCGACAGCGACTCCTTTCTTGCCTACTGCTAACATTGTGAGATTTTTTTTGAGACCCAGGATTTTCTTGAGCGTACTTGCGTGCATTTCCCCCTCCCATCTGGAGAGTGGGATCTCGTTGTAGTCCGTGTTGTAAATGTCCTCATGACTCCCAATAAAGTTGGCAGTGGGCTTCCCAGGCTGCGCAGGTAGCACAGCGGTATCGTCACCGTCCTCCCCACACCGGGCGGAAAGAGCCCGGGTTTGAATCCCGTCGATGACGCAAGGAACTTTAATGGGCTTTATTCACTCCCTGGCTGAGTTAGTCGGTCTCAGGCATAGATAGCAATGTGTTTTTTCCCCCCAGAAACTGGGGGTTTTTCGTCCAGCAAAACAGGCAACAAATCAACCAGAGAACACATTCAATTTACAGACACAAATACAGGTTTATGTAGAGAATTACGGGTGACCCTAATATATATAAAAAAGTGGGCTTCCCAATTTGAGATCCAGGAGATTCCTTATCCTTGCATCTCCAGATTGTATTGTTTTCCCTCCTCGCCTTACGCTGTTCCTTCTCAAGAGGTGGGCCATCTAACAAATCCTATTCAAAATAGGACTGGCTAGGTGTCAACCCCCCCTTCTCGTGTCGTAGCTGGGGGCCAGTAAGCTGCCTTCCAAGTGATCGTGCTAAGAGACCATCATGCAACACAGTGTGCGGTGGAAAAGGCCCTGAATTGAATCCTGTCAATGACACAAGCAACGTTTATGGGCTTTTTTCACTCCGTGGCTGAGTTAGTCGGTCTTAGGCGTAGATAAAAGTTTCCCCCCCACCCCCGGAAACTCGGAATTTTTCGGTTAATAACTTTCCGGTGACCCTAATGTAATAGTTACCTTGAACATATAACACAACATGCGCTTAAGCACTTCACAGTTTTTTATACAACACACACACACACACAAGACTGGCTTTGCAGTTGTGGTTGTTGTTGTTGTTGTTGTAGAGTTTTAGGGGAATCAGCGACTTAAGCCATATTGCGCTGTATATAAAATGTCTGTAAATTACGTGTGTTTCTGTGGTCGATTTGCTGTTTGCTGGACGAAATTCTCGAGGTTCCTATAGAAAAACAATGCTACCCTCGCCTGAGACCGACTAACTCAGCCACGTTGTAAAAAGCCCAGAAAAGTAAAATCACCTTAAATTGATAGGTACTTACTGAAAAACAATCCTTTTTTTTTTGTTAAACTGTAAGTTTAGTCTCAGTACAAATTAAGGCTAATATTGATTACTTCTACAAAAAGAAAAAGAAAAGTAATTGTTGTTTTATGTGAAAATTCAATATTTCTGTGGTCACAAATCTTATCAACTAGTTTTAGATAATCTGTCTGTTTATTCAGAGGATATCGTTGCTTAAAATAATTAAGTAACTTTATGGCCACTCAGAAATTTCTTTTAGTTTAAACTTATGTTTTTTGGGAGCTTCAAAATATTACAACCAACAAAAAGGGCGATACCGGAAATAACTTCCGAGAACGGTTGCAATAAAACTATAACTTCGAAGCAACTGGAAGCTGTTTATCGTTCTTGTATCCTTGCCAAATCCCATATCCCTATAACATTTCCTTAGAAAAGTTTTTATCTGCTACGCAGAAGATTAAAGCAGCATGAAATGCATGTCACGAGGCTATGTGAGCATCTATTAATTTTATGGCATAGTTTTGGTGACGTCATGACATTACTTAAGTCTATGATTTCAAACATTAGCATGACGTGGCGCAAGATAAATGGTTTTAAACAACCAGTTCGAAATTAAAAGCACGCACGCACGCACGTAATAAAAATCTCGGCACTATGCTGCACATAGTTATAAGCCCTGAATTATTTTTTAAGCGTCTAAGCTGTTTTTGATGGCATTCTATGGACAACAGGCCTTTTAGCTAAGCCAAAGTTGTCTCGTTCGCTTATTGTAATGACAGGGTGTGTAAGCGTGAACGTGGAGAAACCTTGAACTAGTTTATTTAATATCCGCAGAATGAATCTTAAGTAATAAACTGCAGAAGATTCATTCTGACCTTTCGAGTTGCCTGCAGTAAATGCAATCTCGTTGTTCGCTTTCCTGCGCTGTAAATAGCTGAATTTCCCCAGACCACCCATTCACACAGTAAGAAATGTGAAGATCGATGGAAGGTGGCTCCTCCTGGAAGAATAGAGTCAAGGTCTACAAGGCCATCACTTGAATGATCTTTACTTAAAGAGCCAGAGAGAGAACCGATCGTTGCATCCGGACAGTGAGTGATAACAGATTTTTATAAGCAAGCGTTTCACAAAAATTCTAACATTCCGATGCATTTCAGTGCTTCTGAATCGACTAATGCACCGTAAAGAAGTATCTTCAAACTGTTATTTATTGCGTGGAGTGCGGGTCGGTTAATGCAAAGGGCTTTAGTGTTTTAGGTTGATGCTGTTGTTTTAAGGAATTTTTTCCAATACTTTGGCCCATTTGGTCCGTCCACCTTGGTCGAGGGTTGCATGGATTTTCATTCCGAAAACAGGAAACCTGACCACGGAATACACCTAATCAACAAGCAATACACTAACGTCCCACGGTCTTAGCTGCCACTGTGTTTATTCTGAACAGTCCACTTCATGCCGGCCAACCGTCCCACTCCCCTGAGAACTAAAGGTTAAACACTTTTCGAAGAGATCGGAATTTAATTCTGTCCATGGCGTTTGTTTTAATATCAGTTTATCTTTTTGCATGGTGCCTTTAATGTTGATTTATGAGGTGCCTTTAAGGAACTCATCTTTCGCACTGAGAGGGGAATATGCTGTATAAAAACCTCGCCATGAAGCCTATAACAGAGAGGAGTTAGAAGGAAATATAAAATATGACACCAGATATTGTACATGCAAAGTACTGCAGAAGTAATCACAGAATGACATACCGATTAGGTGGCGCTACACTCAAAGTGGTGGAGAAGGAAAGAGACCTTGGGTACAGATCAACATGAAGTTCATTGGGTAGAGCAGACTGGCTGCCAGAACACCTCATGGGGTTCCTTGCATCATTTTCTAGTAATACTATTATTGATAATAACTATATTCCTAGATCCATGAATTTAACATTAGTAACGCAAGTGGTTGTAGCGATAAATAATAAGAAGAAATTTTCGTAATAAAAGAAATATATATAATACAAGGCGGCAGAATTTGCATTAATTTGAAAAACCTTTCCTCGTTTCCACTTACTGTTGCGCTTTCTTATTATGATTCATATACAAGGTGTGGCTAAAATGAAACGAGAATTGTTACTTACCAATGCCTTACTACTACGCATGTCAACAACGTTCATACCGCGCTGTAGCTTGTTTTTTTTCCTGTTCAGATCAGTTTTTGTTTCTTTACAATCGGTTAAGTTTTGATTGAACTGTGCCTTTTTAAGTGAATCGGCGTTTTAACCCTTCGGAGGGAAAATAAGTAATTTAGAGCAAAGAATTGTTATTAAATTTTTAGGGAACTCGGTAAAAATGTTACAGAAACGTACGGTGATGAAACCATGAGTGAGCCACGTGTGTACAAATGGCACAAGCGGTTCAGAGAGGGACGGGAAGATGCCCACGACGACAAGAAGACAGCCAACTTCAAGAACAGACAAGAATGTTGAAAATATTTTCAGTGAAACTCGGTAAGAATGGTACAGATCGTGCGCTAATATCGTAGGATGAGTTCGACTAATCGCAGAACAGTTACACATTGACAAAGAAACAGTAAGAACAATTTGGAGAGATGGTTTTTCATCGTGACAATGCGCCGTGTCATTCCTCTGTCGCAGCGAGAGAGTTTTTAACGAAAAACAAGATCACAACATTGGAGCACCCGCCTAATTCGCCAGATCTGAAGCCGTGCAACTTTTTTCTGTTCTCGAAAATTAAAATTCACCTCAAAGGAAAACGATTTGAGGACGTAGGACATTTGGAAGAACACAACGCAGAAATTAAAGGCGGTATCTTCTGTTTTAGATCCTGGAAATTGCGAATGGGGAGTTGCATAAGCGCTGCTGGAGAGTACGTTTAAGGGGATAAACATTGAAATTGTATTTAAAATAATAAATAATTTAAAAATATATCTCTTTTATTTTTAGCCACATCGTGTATGTTTTACACTATATCATTTATATTGCATACATTCAAATGACTCCTTCTTAAGGTAGCTTTTACTTTATTCCTTCAGTGAAGTTTTGAATGTAATGGATTGTACAAGTTTAAGAGCATTGCGCTGTTTCTTATCTTCAGCTTTCTTTTGTGTAATAAAAACGTGTAACTCAAAACATTTCCTTCCTGAAGCATTGGATATACCGGCATCCAGCGATAAGTTTTCTAAGTGATAAGTTGGTCAGTAACCAAACATACTACTGCCATCCAGTGCGTGGACCCAGACGTTGCATAAATGCACATTCGCTTAAAACAACAACATGCTAAACGGTTTTATTATTGGTGCAGTTTGTGGTGTGCAGTAGGATGCTTTGAAATATTTGGTGACGTGGCTCCTTTGCATTTTATTAAAGCCTTGTTTTCCAACAGGCGAAATCGATCGTTCATCTTGAGAATACTCCTTGAAGGTCTTATCTATCCTGGAATGTGTTTTATGATAGTCAAGGGATGAGAACCCATCTATCAAAAAGTAGTGCAGTTCCTCTTTATATGCAAAATATAAAAATTTGCTTCCACATATCACGCTTGCCTACGTCATCGAAATGGATCAACTTCAGACCACAGTTGCACGTAAACTCCATTGCACCAAGGACATGAAAACAGACACGGTCCCATCAATTTTCATCTTTGTACTCAGAATAAACTTTCTTTATTTATGAGGAGCGTCGTGTTATTCGGACGCCATTGCTGCTCCACTGATCCGTTGTGTCATGTTAGAAAAGTATTTCTCCTCTGTGTTGGATAAAGTATAAAATTCATTGTTTTGAATAACTTCCTATGATCTTTTCACCTCACATAGAATGATTACCCTTTATACAGTATATCAGTACGAGTATTATTTTAATTTGATATGCCCGAGTGGTGTGCTGTATTTTGATCCAAGGTCCAGTAATCTGAAATGTGCTCTGCCACAGTACAATGATATAGCAGATGCTTTCTAAGATATTTCTCATTAGAAAATACTAGCTTTTTTCATCGTTATGTGCGATGAAAGGGCATAATTGTTAATGTATCTAATATTTTTTATTTATAGGCGAAATATTCAACGAAACTATTTTGTTGAATACTTTGCACATTAATATACACAATAAAACATTATCTTAATATCTTTGCAAAACAAATAATTCGACACAGTAATTTTGGCCAGGCTAAGCCACACTGTTGGGGAGAATTTGAAAATAAATATACTTCGCTGCTTCATCTGTTACTTTTCAATTACGTTTTATTTAAAACTAAACATCTACCCAAAAATAAGTTTAAACAATTGAATTAATTAGAAATTGAGCGAGAGAGCAATTAAGAAAAGCAGTCCATCTACTGAGGAATGTTATTTGTATTTTACTCTAGTGAATGGAAGAAGAATCCGCTGAAGAAGGTTCATCGTGTTTAAATTCCACCCGATTGGTATAAAATGAAATATATTCGGCAGCAACAGTCTGGACTAGCTGAATTGATTGCACTGAATGTTTCCTCCAGTCGATTTCCGGCGATTCATAAGCGAAACGGGTCTTTTTTAATGTCTTCTTGCCATGGAATAGTTCACTCATAAATGATAAAGGCGCATCGCTCTTGTACATCGCGGGGCGATCGGCTCTCTTTCGTCGTATGTAAGCGTCTCTCGTCGTTCGGCCAAATGATTCCATTGGCCGTCCTGCGTGAGGGAAAAGTCAGCAGATCATCGTTAAATCTGTGACTGGCGTAATGGTACACCACGCGCTGATTTGTTGGGACGATGGCTACATCCAGTATGAATAATAAGGAGTGGGGTGCAATCGACCATTACTTTCACGCTCCAGATGACCGTAATGGAACGTGCAGACACGCGGAGGCAATGCTTGATGCGATGCTCCAGAAGTTTGTTTATCGAGTTACTAACGCGAAGATCTCTTTAGTTGGAATGGTATTTTTGCTTTGATGAATATTTCCTTGCAGATTTGTCCTGAGGGGAAATTCTGTGTATTGGACGTTTACCGCTAACAGCTTTCTCTCTCTTTCTCTCTCTCTCTCTCTCTCTCTCTCTCTCTATATATATATATATATATATATATATATATATATATATCCAGCAAAAAAGTCCCAGTAAACATCGGGCCGCAAATGAACCGTTTTCGAGATAATACACATTTTCTGTTAAGATCCGCTACTGACTATGGGAGCACTAATTTAGCAAAAAGCTGTGAATTCTTTGCCAAGGGTGGTTTTATTAAGCATAAGATAATACATTTTTAATTTTTGGATTTACAGATGTTACAGGATGTTACAAAAGGTGTTTAAAATGCTGTCCTTGCATCCGTATGCAGCTTTGTAGTCTTCTCTGCATTAAGTTGCGAATCCTCTCGGGCATTCCTGGGTCATTTCTGATTTGCTGAAAGGTTCCTTCAACCCGACACTGCAATTCCTCAATTGTGTTAATGTCAGAAGTGTACATCAAGCTATTTACATGACCCCAGGTACAAAAATCCATAGGATTTATGTCTGGTGATCGGGGAAGCCACATTACAGGCCCACCTCTACCTATCCACCGTTGACCATACCTTATAGTTAGATACCGAGTCAGAACTAGAGCAAAATGTGCCGGTGCACCATCATGCATTAACCACATGTTCTGGCGTTGCTGAAGTAGAACATTATCATCATCAAGGAGGTGTGGAAGAACATTCTGCAGGAACTGAATGTACAGCTCTCCTGTTAGCCTGTTTGGCAGAAAGTGTGGTCCAATTAGACGGTCTCCTAGTAGTCCTGCCTAGACATTCAACGAGAAACGTTGCTGATGTCGTGACTCATGAATTGCATCAGGATTTTCGTCGGACCAAACGTGACAGTTATGAAAAAAAAAATACCATCACGAGTAAACCCAGCTTCGTCAGTGAACAAGATGTTGTTTAAAAATTGGGGGTTCAGGACACACTGTTGTTGCATCCACTGGCAGAAGTTCACTCTGGGCGGGTAGTCTTTTGAGACCTTGTACACGATGGATATGGTAGGGGTACAGTAACTGGTGATGTAAAATTCGCCACACACTGCTATGACTCTGTACACGATCTTGCAGAGCATTCCTCCTTGTCGAAATTCCTCGATTTTGTTCTTTTCTTTCTAACGATCTGCGCGGTAGCACAGTGGTATCGTCACCGTCCTCCCCACACCGAGTGGAAAAGGCCTAGATTCGAACCCCGTCGATGACGCGAGGTACTTTAATGTGCTTTTTTCACTCTATGGCTGAGTTAGTCGGTATGAGGCGTGGACTGCAAGGTTTTTCTCCCACAGAAACTGGGATTTTTTCGTCCAGAAAAACAGGCAAATAGACCACAAAACACACAAAAGACACAAATACGGGTTAATGTAATCAATTACTGGCAACCCTAATAATAATAATGTTCTTTCTAACGCCCTATCCTCAACATCAGGTGCTATGCTTCTAGGCCTATCTGCTCATACTCCATGTGCAAAGCGCCCATGTTCTGTAAGGCGTTGATGTATCCCGATGAATGTGCGCTTGTTGGGCTGCTTTCGGCAGGGAAATGCTTCTTGGTATGGTAAAGCCAACGGCAGTGCAGCCTAGAGTATACTGCTGTTGGCTTTACCATACATGAAGTGCATGTCCGCATACCCTTCGTTGCTGTAACCTCTTTCCACGTTGACTATCCTTTGACAAGTACTAGCATGCCTGCTACGTCTCAGAGCATTGCGAGAGGGGAAAGGGAGAGAATGAGCATAACATAACCTAAACAAGCAAGTCAGCGGTGGATCCCAACTCTACAGTTCACATTGTCAGTGGTGGATCCCAACTAGAAATGTCCAATATCTCGAAAACGATTCACTTAAGGATCCATGTTTACTAGGCTTTTTTTTTTGCATATTGTAGTCTGTACAGTTCACCTTTAAATGATTGACCATCACTTTTGAAACATCCTGTGTGTATATACATATTTTTTTTCGTTTCATCTGCAGGCATGCATCTGTTTCTTTCGTTATTTCGTGTTGTAGTATATTTTATTTCTGTTTATTTGAACATATACTAAATTACAAATTAGATAATTATGTTTGTTTCCTTTCTCTGCTGATGTGCCTGTTTGCTGTGTACAATGTTATTACATTTAATGTACTCGGGGCAAGTTTCCTCTTGGAGAGCAGGTTTTCTTAAGAAAAAAACTTTTTTTGCAAACTTCATTATTCGTCTCATTTTTTTTTTCTTTCACTTCTTTGGCTCGCTGAAAGAAAATGTTTGACGAGGGTTATTAAAAAAATAACAATTTTGTTAAATGAATAAATAAGTAATCTTTATATTTGCTAGGCAAAGTACAGGTAATACAATACCAGAAATAATATTACTCCTCACGGCGACATAGCCTGGAGTATCGCAGTTAGATAAGGTTGATAAATATAATTAACAGCATATACGTAAAACACAAATAGTCGCAGAAGAGTATTTACATTGTTATGAATTATAATTGGAAAAAATAAAGTTGAGTGGGATTAAACACCAACGATGCGCTTTAATAACAACGATTGATATGCGCGTCATCAGGGGATAACTAATTGATTCTTCAAATACTTATTACATGGCTTGTAGATGGAACTATATAGGGCGATTTCTTCAACAGATAATGCAGTGCTGATTAAATTAACGCAAATTACTCCAGATCTACTAATACGATCCACTCAAATAGCATACCACGGTATTTCTTTCCAGTTTTAAACCTCTTCAGCTGGAGCGGATTAAGGACGCAATAGCCCCCCTCGACCGTATTTAAACTTGAGGCCCCCCGTAATATATAAATTGAAAGAAAAACAGAAAAAGACAACCCCTTATCGCTGTTTTGCTTTCAATTTGGGTGGTTTACCCCAGACGAAGTCACCTAGATTGTGGGTAAGAACGATGTTTTGTATATTATCCTTTTGTATACTGTAGTAGCAGCAGCAGCAGCGGAACACCTTGATATACATCCTAACATGTTCCTTAATCTTGGAGGTAAGTAATGAATTGGCCTCCTTTCAGCATCACTTCAACAGATTCTTGAGTTGTCCATAACCGATTCAAGCAAGTATCCTGGACGAAGTGGTCTTCATTCTAAACGTCCATTTGAAAATACGTCAAATCAGCTGTTGCCTAAAGGGAGAAAACAATCCGTAATTAGTAAACCGGATCCGTAGAGAGGGTTGCCCTTACGAAAAGATACCAGCACAAACAAATGAGTGCACCGCGTACCTCCCCCTCCTAACAGGCAAACGTCTGCCACACTGGTGCCTCCACCCCACCGTAAGGATACAGTTCTTCCGTCTTGAATGAGCCCATCCTCCGCTCTGTTCTTCCAATGTAACAACTTTTCGGTGTCTCTCCTCAACTACCCTCCCGATGAGCTCATTTGATGGTCACGTTGGATTTCCGCTACGCAGCAGCCCGTGTGGGAATAATAACTGTGCTCTCCATAATCCTCATGGGCATCATTTAGCTCAAAACTGTGAACAATTTATTACATATGCTGACGATTTGAAATTTTTTGTAACATCTAAAGAACAAGAAACTGCACCCCATCTATCAGAGGAAGCAAACAAGGCAATCAAGAAGCTAGAAGAATATCTGCACTACATTGGCCTGAAACTTAATGAAAAGAAAACTGCCCAAATGACCTTCACCAACAAAAAGAAGAAAAATGAAATTACGATTTTTGTGAACAATACCAGAATCCAAAATTCCCCCGCACATGTTGACCTTGGCCTTAAGTGGGATGAAGGATTAAACTTCATACCTCACTTCAAACACATTAGGAAAAAGACATACGCAGCACTGTGGAGCACTAGACAAGAACTCACCGGTCTCCGAAGCCCTCATCTTATAAGTCAATACATCCTTAAATGCGTTACACCGATTCCGTTGTACGCATCGACTATCTGGTCATCAGCCCCTGAGAGCAACATCAAGGCCTTCTTAGGAGTAGAATACTGGCTCCTGAGATGGCTAAACAAGATTGCCGGGAAACCGTTTACCATCTCAAGAGCGGTCTTGTCTGCCAATCTGGACATCACACCCTGGAAGTATATCATCACAACCAGAAACATCTTAACTCTGGCAAAGCTACTAACGGAGAGAATAGATTCGCCGAAAGTGGGAAACGTGATCACTCGCCCCCGGATGATACGACCGAGAATAAAGAGGGAAGAACCAAGTCTCAAGTGCCAACTGACTCAATTGGACTCTCTGGGGAGATTTTTCCCAGCAAATACTGTGAATTATTTTAATAATTTAAATATAGATGCAGAGAAACTATGTACAGACAAAATGTATAGGACAGAAATCTTTGGTAATGTGTATCGGCAAGTATAAATATAATAAGACTAATTTAATAATTTATATAATAATATTTAGCATTTAACAACCATTTGCAATTAATTAAACCAACTTAACAATTAATTCATTAACCACATATTCTGTGTTTTTACATCTCCAAATTTTGTAAATAAGTTCATGTAAACATGCTTGTAAATACTATAATGTAACCACACCATCTAGCCACGTGCTGTCTATGGGTGTCTCGAAAGAAAAATAAACAGATAATAATAATAATAATAATCATCCGCACACAGGGTTTTGTGTGAAAACACAGGCCCCTAGACTAAGAGGCCGGATGATCAACACAAACAAAACACAGGACCCCACACTAATACCTCACGAACACTCACCAACCTACATAAATCTGGCCTTTACAGAGTTTTTTATTCATCACATTACCTGACGCGGAGGTGGGAGAAACCCCCATAGAAGCATTAAAAGTAACACTATACACTATATGTTCTAAACAATTCCAGAACTAGGGGTCATAAATTAAAATTACAGGGTTTGTGGTTTAGATTACATTTTAGGAAGTTTTCGTTTAGCCAGCGAGTCGTTGATTGCCTGTTCCCCTCGCAGATTTAACTACCTGCGAGGGGAACAGGTTGCCCTCGCAAGTAGTTAAAGCTGGCAGTTTGAATAATTTCAAAGGTAAAGAGGATAGTCACCTGTGTGAATAGGGATGCATTTAATTTCTGTTTTCTTTTGGCCGTGCAGCAAACGTCCTTGTGCTATATGGCGAATACTATTACTATTACACCGGTGTGCAAAACTTAAGGACCAGTCGAGTTTTCACCTGTAGCTTCTCATAGGAGTGGCCTGGATATGGGAAAAGCATACCAAAGGAACCTCGTGTGGTACAGAAATATAAGGAAACAACACCGACACAACAACGGAATAAAACGGTACAGAGGGACTTTATTCAAAAATGGCAACATAGCACTGGTTGCCATGACACAGATGCATCACTGCCAAAGATGGAACAAAGGGAAGAGGTTGTCCTCAGTAGGAGATATGGCCACACCTAATGTCGATGCAGGCTTTGCACCGCCTGTCTATACTTAGAACAATATTGTTGATAAGTTTTTGCGGTAACATCGTCCATTCCTCTAGTCAGCGTCATCTTCAGCTGGTGAACATTTTCTGGTGGGTGTGGGCGTGTCACTAGGCGTCTCCCCAGAGCGTCCCATATGTGTTCGATGGGATTTCGACCGATGGAACGGGCAGGCCAATCCATAGGAACAATGTCCTCAATTTCCAAAAGCATATCAACAGCTGCAGAGCGATGGGTTGTATCGTTATCATCCATAAACATGAACTCGGGGCCAATGGCACCTCGGAACAGAAGCGCATGGGGAAGGATTACCTCAGTACAGTAGCTTGTACCGGTTACATACCGCCTTCCAGTATCTGGAGTTGTGTACGTCCATCCAAGATAACGCCACCCCAGACGAGAACACCTCGACCGCCATATCGATCCCTTTTAGTGATGTTTGAGGGATGATACTGTGTGCCAACCTCTCGCCAGATTAGCTGACGTCCAGAGTAGCTGGTGAGACTGAATCTACTGTCATCAGTAGATTCAGTCTCACCACTTACGCCATTGTGCAGCTGTCCAGTCCTTGTGTTCGATGCACCACTGTAAACGGTGTCTGCGATGGGCAGGTGTTAAAGGGACACAGCGCACTGGCCGTCGGGCAAACAGACTACCTTTGTGGAGTCGCCCGGCCACAGTAAATCGCGATATCCTGTGTCCTCTGCTCTTGTGTAGTTGGTTTGCAGTGGATCCCGCAGCCTGGTGCCGGTCTCTCTTCGCCTGTCATCATTGGGCGTCGTTGTTTTTCGTGGACGACCACCACTGGTCCATCGAAAAGCTGTACCTGTCGTTCTGAAGGCCGACCACGCACGTGAGACGATGCTATGGGCGATACCAAACTCTGTAGCCACACTCCTCGCACTTCGAGCTTCCTAATTATTCGACCCCACATAAAGTCATCCAGATGTTGTGTACTGGCCATTTTGTTGGAGGATGCCTTCTTCATCCCCCATATTTCTACCTGTCCCCCCCCTTTCTTGACTCTAAAGCCCACCTGCTCTAACTTTTTTTTTTTTTTTTTTACATTGGTCTCTGTCAGGAAGCTTAGGCGACCCTGCAGAGACTAGCCAGAGAATAATGGGCAGCCTGGCTACCTCCTAGCGGTGTGTGCGGGCAACATGGGGTTCGATCAGGAGCCCTGCGGCCAAATGCCAGGACACCCAACAGAACCCAACGCAAAACTACGTATTCAACACAGAACACTTTTCTGGCATTTACAGTAGTTCTGTATTTTTTCACAGTGTACATATGGCGCAGATGTGGGAAACCACAGGGGGCGCCTGACCCTAATACTATGCACACTATGCACACTATGGCCATTTTGTTGTCTGTAGCACTGTATGAAACCAATCGAACGTCTGTAACAATCGTGCTCACCATTCGGTAATTTACCCATAACTGCTGCTTTTATCTGTTTATGTGAGCCTTCTCATCACGATTCAAATTTTTGCATGTGCACCAGCTTTCTACTGAACGGCCACAGTTATGCAAATCGCACAGGCTGTTTCGTTTGATTTTGTGGTTGTAACCGTTAGAAATAGTGTTGGTCCTAAGTTTTGCACACCAGTGTACAACGAGTGAATATAAAATATTTAAAAAAAACAGGAAGAGAAATTTATATTAAAAATTCCATATTAAATGAAATATTAATGAAATAAATTTAGGCAACCTAAGTCCTTAAGACACAATTCGCCCACGATTTTTATTAACATATTTCGAATTCATTATGGTGTCATCAATACAATTATCAATTTGAAATTTCCGTTGCAGATTCGTCATAAACTCAATTATTGCAACACTAAAGTAGTCTTCATTGTTCATAACTTTCTCTCCATTCTTTATCGCTTGGGAAACTTTTAACAATCCACTGATTATGACCCATTTGATGGCTTCATAACAATAACAGATTGTTGAAAGTGCAAGTCCATTAAACTAGTTCCTGCATCAGACAAATTGGCGTATATTTTAGCTGGTTGGCTTAGATATTCAAGCACACCAAAACGACTTCGGATCTTCAACTTCAAAGCATCACCCCGTCTACGAGATATCTTCAGTGAGGAGTCGCTTCTTATCCAAGAGGAACTGCACCGTGGGAAGTGGGTAAACAAATCAAATATCCTCGGATGGAAGTTACTGCTGCTTTGATGTCGATTTGTTCGGGAACAGCAAAGACTGCAACGTAATATTGCAACCATCCATCCATTAGAGGGTATTTATTCAACTGGGAGATGATTGTATTATCTCCCGGATGAATAAAACTGATTTTAAAATAATTTAAATAAATTATTTATATTCATTAGTGTTAGTTAGTTAGTTAGTTAGTCTGATAGTTACTCTTAGCAAATACTTAAAAATTAGTAATTAAAATAAAAAATAATAATATATAAAATTATATTTATCTATTATGGTAGTTAGAATAATTATATTTATCTATTATGATAGTTAGAACCTTTTTCCTAATATAGTAATATTAGTTCGTAAGTACGCTTTTCATTTTTTTTTGTTTAGGGAGCGTAAATGTGGTGGGCGATGGATGTGTCGGATTCCAACTGAGCAGCACAATGTTGTATGGATGATGCTCGTTAGGAGGATGGAGGGAACGTTCATCATTCCCACACGGGGTGCTGCGTAGTGGAAACCCAACGTGTCCATCAAAGGAGCTCATCCGGGGAGGGGGTTAGTTAAGGTTAGTTAAGGCGAGAATCCGAAAAACTGTTACATTGTAAGAACTGGTTGGTGGGTGGGCTTATTCAAGACGGACGAACTGGATCCTGACGATGGGGTGGGGGCACCAGTACGGCACACGTTTGCCCGTTAGGAGGGGGAGGTATACGGTGCACTCATCTGTTTGTGCTGGTGTCCTTCCGTTAGGGCAACCCCGTCTAGGGATCCAGTTCACTAATTACGGATTGTTTTCTCCTTTTAGGCATCAGCTGAGTGACGGATTTCCAAACTGACTTTTCAATTGAGAATCACTTCGTCCAGGATGCTTACTTGAATTGGATATATGGACAATTCAGAAAAACTGTTGAAATGATGCTGAAAGAAGGCCAGCGACTTACAGTTACTGTTGATTGTATTATCGAGTATATATATATATATATATATATATATACTATTGTATTTATGCATCCTCTGTACTTGCAATTCGGAATGTAAACTTCTTGTTGCTAATAAAATCGATTTCTTTAATTAAGAAATTGCGTTTTCTAAAATTTCTAGAGAAGAATACCTTCCTTCAAATCGATACGCATTTTACAATCTACTCATGTTGGAAACGAGGGTTTAAATGAATAACATAAACTTACTATTGATGAACGCTATATCACACGTTTAGTTCTTTCCACCAAGATTACAAAACTTGTTCTGAAGCATGGCAAGGTGTTCCGCTGATACTGCTACTATTACTGTAATGAGTGTAGGCAAAATAAAATTGGATCTCCAATTTGAAATTTTAACAATAAAATGCCCTAAATTACGTTAAGGTATTTTCATATTAAAATAGAGTTGCTGCGTACTCCGTGAAGTACACGTTTTTGAGAACTGTTGTTGTTGTCGTTGTTGTTGTAGGGTTTTAGAAGCATCAGCGTCAAAGGCCATATTGCTTAATATATACTGTTTGTAAATTGCGTGTGCTTAGAACCATTAGCGTCAAAGGCTGTGGTTGGCACACGTTGGGGCCTCTGGTACGTCAAACGCATCTCTGAACGATTC
Organism: Mastigoproctus giganteus; assembly: GCF_048544385.1. Classification (NCBI taxonomy): domain Eukaryota; kingdom Metazoa; phylum Arthropoda; class Arachnida; order Uropygi; family Thelyphonidae; genus Mastigoproctus; species Mastigoproctus giganteus. The sequence goes on from NC_143575.1 coordinate 109,961,546, forward strand.
AGGTTACGTGTCCATCCTTGCTTGATATATAATGTTTGTAAATTGCGTGTGCTTTGTGGTAAATTTTCTGTTTTCTAGCAAAACCCGAATTTCCCGGAGAGAAAACCATGCTACCCTCGTCTAAGACTGACAATCTCACCACCGTTGTGAAAAAAATCCCATAAGAATTCCTCACATCACTAACGGAACTCGAACTCAAATCTTTTCCACCCGGTGGGGGGACGGCGATTCTACCAATTGTACTACCCACGAAGCCTTCGAAGAATGCTGCATAGACGCAATATAAGGGATATTTTTATCAGTGTGGTCGACCGTAGCAAGTGGGAGGAATTTTCTTCGTACTGAAGGAACACAGCGAACAACGGTTAGTCATGCATGTTTAAAAATTTCACTTAGGAGACGTTAAAAGTTTAGGGAAATTGTTAGTTAGTCGGTGAGGAAAGGGGTAAGAGATATGCGCGTTATCTGATGATATTGGTCAAAGTTATGCCTGCGCACATCTCAAGATTTGTTTGTTGCCGAACTGCTGATATTGGTAAGATGCTCTGTCGGTAGCGATGTTTCTAAAGAACAGAAGGCTAATTCTTGTTTCCACCAGATACAGTAGGGTGCGTCTGGCGGAAAGTGCACGAACCTATGCGCCCTTCATGTCAACAAGGATATGTTCAGGCAGATGGATTATAGGTAATGGTCTGGGGCTGGCACATGTTGGGTTCTCTGGTACATCAAGACGCATCTCTTGAACGGTTAAGGTTACGTGTTCATCCTTGCAGACCATCTGCATCAGGCGCCTCCGTAGCCAGGTGGGAAGGAGCAGCAGTGCGTAGCACACGCTTCTTGATTAGACCGGGGTTCAAGCCCGTCACCACCAAATACGGAAAATGCGGAAAGGTCAGGGAATGACCACCGCATATCCCGGAGCAATATGGCCTTAGTTGCTAATGCTCCTAAAAACAAAATAACAAACAAACCATCTGCATCCCTTCATCTTCATTGTGCACCCAGAGAGTAATGGACTCGTCGAGCAAGACAATGTGCCTCCACACAGAGCCGTGGTGACTAGAACATGATTCGAAGAGCATTCCGCAGATTTCACGACCATAGAATGGTCTTCCCGTTCACGAGACATGACGCTTTGGATTCTTCAACCAGGAATGCGATGGAATTATGGACAGCTGTGCAGCAAGTTTCGATGGAAATATCTGCGGAATGCTTTCGTGAAATAGTGGATTCAATGACTCGTCGTGTGACTGCCCTTATCCGAGTGAAAGGTGGGCGTACCCGTTACTAGGTAGGTATCCCATGATTTCTGTCCACTCAATATATATATATATATATGAAAAATATTTTAAATATAAAATATTGTAGGTAGAACAGGTGAAGGAGATTTATATGTAGAATTAAAACTAATGAATATACGGTATACTCTGGGAGCGAAATATGTTGTGAAGAAAAGGGGGGGGGGAAATTGAACTGGAAAATAAGATAACGATAAGATTTGCAAAAATGAATAACAAAATTGAAAGAACGACCAAGGTGAAATAACATTGCGGTGTCTTTCACAATTTTAGTTATTTGTTACGTTATTTGCATAATCGTAAGTTATTGCCACAGCGCCACTACTCAGCTCTTCTGTACTGTATAAAAGCAAAGCAGTCTCTTCAAAGTCATATAGTCACATCAAAGTCACTACATCCGCTAGGGGGATGATTGTGTCCGGCTGTCTGTATGATATGCTCCGTAAACTTTTCTTGTTTTGTGTGTTTTTTATTTAAAGTATTAAGTTCCTATTAGTGCCACCACATAAGGATAGGCCCTTGGATTGCCAGGTGCAAGTACTGTATTATTTGAACGGACAACAGATAAGTATTAAATGAATTTCTGCATGTTCATTCCGCTACTCCATACAAGCGCTTTCAGCCATTATCTGTAGTTCAACTTATACATGTGTCCAACAGACACTTGACCTTGACCAGGCATTAGAGTTTTGCCTAGCCGCTCTGTTCTTCCCTCCCTACTTAGTCCCCTGCTCCCTGTGGATTTCACTGCAGGGCAACTAAGGCGACCGGCTGGTCACAGTGCCTATTGCTTGCTAAACCACAACTGTGGTGATATTAAATTATCTAGTAAAACTACAGTAACTGAATTCAATATGACAAATACTACCTCCTGTCAAAATTCTAACGTCTGCACCATCTGTGGGACCAGTTCTGACCCCATTGTCCAATGTATTGAGTGCAAACAATTAATATGCAATGACTGTACACATTCTGACCTGAAAAAATTAAATAAAAGTCGGCGGAAATCATTCTGTTGTGATAGATGTCGACTCAGAAATTCTCAGAAAAGCCCTATAACTGTTGCAACGCCAAACAGCACGGAACCTGAGTCACTTTCCTCCTCTTCGGCTAACAAAGTTGAAATGCCGTACTCTAGTACATTTGAGACAAATATCATGCCAATAACTAGAAATACCGACTCTGAATCGTACATGGATGAAGCCTCTAATCCTTCTTTGTTGTCGCATCAAATCTCAGATGCATCAACTCAAACACATATATCTGTGCTGTCAGAAGATCTCAGCGCTAACTCCTTCCCTACGGAAACTCTGAATCCAACCTTTGGTATTCTGCAATCAACTGAATTCCAGGAACTACTCTTTAACACTATGCAGAAAATCCTCATTCAAACTCATCTAATCAGCGCACCTCATACTGCAAACTCTGAAATTCTCCTGGATTCTAATACACTCAATGAAGGAAACAGCGAGCTATACACGGAGATCTGTGGTATAAAAACAATATTAGCTAATCAACAGGCTGAAATTTCTGACATTAACGCCCAAATTAAAAATCTCACATCAGTTATGTCTTGCCACTTAAGGGAAGCTAGGAAGAATTCTGAACCTACTCTCGACACCAATGGGCTCAAAGTGAATACGAATTCTTCATTAACTGATGATGCCCTCAGTACTGAGACCAGATCTTCACCTTCCACCGGCCTCAATACTTCTACTGCTGCAAATATTAATTTGCCCAAGCCTGCTAACATTCATGATTCAAGTCATTCAACTGAGCAATTTATTGCCAAACAGACTCTGTTAGATGATTCTTCTGATGTAAATAGAACCACTCCTCCCACCTACTCTCCTCTGCGGAACAGTTCTGTCTGTACTTCTATTTCACAAGCTCAGAGTCACCAAGCGGAATACTCTTCAACATCAGTTAAGGCAACATATGCAAAAATAACTGCTGCCACATCTAATGAGGTCTGCAAACCTGTCTGTAGATCTGCCGCCACAGTGAGTAAACCTGTTTCTGATTGCCAGTCTCAAATATCGCACCAAAGATCAAAACAGAACAAACCGTCAGAAAATATTAAAGCATCTATATCTCAAGGTACTTTCTCCAAGCTTCCAGCCATAACTCATCAAACACAGAATGTAACTACTGCAGAAAAATCTCAGTTACTCAAACACAAGTATAATATCACAATTATTCCCACAAAAGACCGAATTTTTCTTTCTAGACTTGGACCCTCCACTAAATCTGAAGATCTTATCAACCTAATTAAAGAAGAATATGGTTTCGGAGTAGATGTCCGTTCTCTGAAGACACGATGTCCCGCCTACTCATCTTTTATAATAACATGCCTTCCATCACAAACAGAAAAAGTGTTGAATCTAAGATCCCTTTTATCAGGGGCTCTAGTAAAACGCTTCACGGACAGACCATCAAGGGAGTCCAAAATCTCCTCTCCACCGGCATAGCAATCAGATACCCTGCTATCTACACATACTACGTTCTCCTCTCGTCATAGAATCCCCAGATCCCAACTGTTCAGTGTTTACCTTCAGAATTGCAGGAGTATAATTAGCAACCTAAACCACTTCAGAGCAATCCAAGGCTCACATATTTACGACATTTACCTGCTCACTGAAACCTGGCTCTCCATTGATATTGATGATCAGGAGATTATAGATGGACAATATACAATCCATAGAAAGGACAGAGGATCTCGTGGAGGCGGAGTAGCTATTATACATTCTAACCATATACTCTGTGAAACTGCATCAAATTTCACAAATATTGAATCAGTATACTGCCTTCTTCATCTTGGCAAGTTAAAGGTTTTAATAGTATTGCTTTATTTTCCACCTCCCTTAACTAATATAGACCTCCAGTACTTAGAAAGCTCTCTGGAATCAATCTTCCCACTAATTCAATCTGCCGACATAGCAATGGTTTTGGGTGACTTTAACTGTCAAATGGCCAATTTAGAATCTTCTTCTCCATCACTGCAGACTAGGGCTCTCTTTAATATGCTTCACAGCTATGGTCTGGAACAAATTTGCAACTTTCCAACCAGAGAAAATGCCTACCTCGACCTAATATTTTCCTCTACTCATATAGATGTTCACACCGACAACCCCATATTTCACTCGGATCATTCACCAATTACTTTTGACATCACAGTTACTTCTCATAACTTCAAATGCAGCTCCCGTACTCCTCGATTCAATTTCAGAAAGGCTGACTGGCCTCTGCTCAACCTAGCTCTAAGAAACGTAGACAAGCAGCTCGCTGACGCTATGGATGACATCGATGTGCTCACCAACAACCTGATTAACTGTGTCCATTCAGTTATATCTGACATTGTTCCTCAATCCCATCTTACCGCACGCTCTACCTACCCGCACTGGTATAATAGTGAACTAATACGTAAAATTAAATCCAAAGAATTCTACAGAAACAAATATAAGCAAACAGGTGACAGTCAATACTATGAAATATTCAGCCAACTCCGCAAAGAAGTGAAAACTCTCATATTAAACTCCTACAACATGTATACAGAGTCAGTTCAGGATAGTCTGCTTACTCACAGAGATATCAAACCATTCTGGAATTTCATGAAGCATAAGAACATAACCAGTAGAAAGTTACAACTCCGTAATGCAGATGGAATTCTCTTATCTGACGAATTCAGTATTGCTCAAGAGTTTGCCAAACACTTTTCTAGAATTCAAACAAATGATACATTGAGACCTGCCTCATTTCCTGACTTCACACCTGTTAAAGATGATATCCTCATTAATCTCTTTATCACTGATGAAGATTTAAATTCGGCATTAAAAAGCTTGAAAAATGACTATACTAGAGGCCCAGATGACATTCCAGGCTTATTTTGGAAAAGGACTGTCACTACATTGAAACCCCTCATACTGCGGATCTTCAACCTGTCTCTCAGGCTGGGGAAGTATCCTAAGCACTTTAAGCAGGTCAATATAGTTCCTATTTTCAAAAAAGGTGATAAAAATGACGTATGCGATTACAGACCCATAACCTTGCAAAACAGCCTGGCTAAACTCTTCGACACAGCAGTGCACAAACATCTCTTCGAATTCTTCAAGCGTTTTGTCGATCAGAATCAACATGGTTTCTGCAGTGGCAAGTCAGTAGTCACAAATTTACTTCCTTTCTGGCAATACACCTCTGAAGCTCTTGATAACCACCTACAAGTTGATGCAGTCTACACAGACATATCTAAGGCATTTGATAAAGTCCCACACGAACAACTTCTGGAAAAACTTAAGCTATATGGCATCCGTGACCCTTTGCTCTCATGGCTACGCAGCTATATTACGCATCGTTCCTTGAGCGTTATCATCGATCAAGTGAACTCAGACTGTTTTATACCACTAAGCGGAGTACCACAAGGCTCTCCCTTAGGTCCTCTTCTCTTCATTGTTTTCGTAAATGATCTTCCTTCTTTCATCTACACCTCCAATGTTCAAGTTGCTCTCTATGCAGATGATCTTAAGATCTACTCAGCAGTGAAGGAGACTACCGATTCTCAACAACTTCAATGTGCTCTCAATAAATTCTCTCTGTGGCTATCTCTGAATGGCTTGTCTGCTAACCCCTCGAAGTGCAAAGTTATCTCTTTCTCATCTTGCAGATCTCCACAACTAATGAATACGGAGTATAGTATTAACTCTGTGATCATCGAAAGGTGTGACCAAGTTAACGACTTGGGGATTCTCTTTTCCAGCAGTGCTAAATTCGATGCCCATGTCCTTAAAATCACCAGCAAAGCATTCAAAACACTGGGATTCATCAAACGGAACACATACAAGTTCAAAAACTACAGATATGCGGTTATCCTTTATAAAACTATTGTTCTGCCAATCCTTGAATTCAGTTCACCCATCTGGAATCCTCACACAAAGACTTTAACTAACAAAATTGAAGCAGTCCAAAAAAACTTTATCCGTTACCTTACGTACCGCAATCCTCTATTCTATCACTCAGTGTATTATGAATCGCTGTGTGATTACTTTCATCTAAGGCCTCTGTGCACTAGAAGAGTTACTGCTGACATCGCCCTCCTAGCCAAAGTAATCACTGGAATTTATGAAGCATCTGATATCCTGAGTAAAATAAACTTCAATGCTCCCTGTAGACAAGTCAGGAACCTTACACCGTTTCGCCTTGACTCTGCCAACACGGACTTAATGAAGTTCAGTCCACTGAACAGAATCAGCAAATCAGCAAATGACTCTCGCATTGACTTCTTTGACAACTCCCAATCACTGATGAACTCCATCCACAAGTTTGCCTCTTCTCTTAAACTGCAAAGTGACTAGCTCGCATCTAATTATTGTAGCTTATTATTTGTTATATTATTTTTCTATTCTTTAACGGATTAATTATTACTTGTTTTACCGGTAACTTAACTTAATACAATCCTCTTTTGTAAATATGCTTTTATTGTTTGAATCTATATCAATGTTTATCGTCCTGTAGGATTTCACATTATTGTTATTATGTTTATTGATCTGATCTGATCTCAGATACACTGTTAATGGTTACCTGTTGTGTATCTTTTTATTAATAAAATAAAAATAAAATAAAATAAAAATAAAAAAAATATAGTAGATGCTTGCCTGCACTACAGCTGCAATGCCAACAATGTTGCAGGAAAAGCGCTATTAGTGAAGCTGTACTATCAGAACAGCAACAACGCAGCTGGGGCTATCACAAAATTCCGACGCCAGAAGCACATACAGCCCACCACGTGGACCTATGACTGTTTGTGTTGTCCGCAAAATGATTGCGCAATTTGAAGCGACAGGACATCTTGGTGTTCAATCAGATAGAAGTAGAAAACGAGTGGACTCTTCTCGTATTGAAGATGTGGCTATGGCTGTCGTGGATTTATCAAGTCAATCTCCATGTGGTAGCACAAGTGTTCCAGCTGTTTCTCGTGAAGTGGACGTGCCGTATTCCACTGTAAGACCAGTAATGCGTTAGATGTTGTGGTACTATCCTTACAAGATGCACCTGCTACAGCAGCTAAAGCATGGTGATGCAGATATTCGTTTCAGATATACGCATTTCAGTTTCTGGCGCGAATGACAGTGGCTGTCACTTGACCATGGAATACGCTTTGGAGTGATGAAGCCCACTTCTGCTTAAATGGACAAGTGAATACGCACAACTGTCGCATTTGGGCAACAGAAAACCCTCGAGTTATCCAAGGGGTCCCGTTGCATTCTCCAAAAGTGACAGTGTGGTTTAGATTTACGGCTACATTCATGATTGGGCCATATTTTTTTGAACAGGTAACACCGACTGGACCCCGCACCTGTTCCGTCACTGGAGAGCGATATTATGAAATGTTGGCAAATTTCGGAATACCAGAGCTGCAACAACAAAATGTTGCGCCACCCCCGCATCCACCGTTGTGTTCAAAGATTGCTAAGGCAACACTTTACAGACGAACGGGTTATCAGCCGTTGTTTCCAGACATCTTGGCCACCCCGATCCCCGGACCTCATTCCATGCGACTTCTGGTTGTGAGGTTTTTTGAAGAATCAGGTGTATCGGGAAAGATGCCAAACTACGGAAGATCTGAAGAACAGCATTAGACGTCATGCTTAAGCAACGATAAGTTTTGTATATTATCCTTTTGTATACACTGTACTAACTTTTTTGCATTATATTATCCTATGCGCTTTCTATAGATCTATCTAGGTATATATCTTAATTATGATTGTCTTACTATTGATTCGCTTTCAAATGTGCATTTTAGCTAACAAAGCACAACATCTGAAGGAACCAGATCAGGAAAAAGCAAAGTTATAGTTGTAATAACATATGAAGTTTAATTGCACATCACATATAGTCAATCATTTTTATGCTAAAATAAAACTACTAACTAAGCACGTCATGTATTTCCCTTCTTGGAAACCTTTGTACCATTGATAAGCATTTCTTTCGACAACGCACATTTCGCTATACTTCTCTTTCATTCTTCTGTGGATTTCTGAAGGTTTGATTCCATTTAAAAGGCGATTTATTTATGGTTTCCCCGTTTTGATGCAAAAGGATACGTCATCGTTATAAAATAAAATTCTTGCACGACATGTGAAAATTTTTAAAATGAATTATAAAACTTCGTTAGCAGATATTTCCTTATAATGATCATTGATTTTAATTATGCATAAACGTAAAAGCAGTTTCGGCCACTGTTCCAAAACAGTGTAAGGTACTAAAATATTTTAAAGTAAATCAATAATTTTTATTCAAAGTACGCTTACTAATATACGCTTCAAAAACTACTTTGCAAGTTCAACAAAGAAAGCTAAAAGATAGAAAAGCTAAAAGAATGCTATAGTACAACCTTCACGTGATCTTTCACTGATGATTGATTGAAATACGTAGGGAAGCAGTAACGACTTAATTCATTTGCACAAAATCGCCGCTGAAAAGAGATATTTAATAGACATCAAGCAGCTCAAATGTGGATCAAAATTAGTTTATCTGAGACGCATTCTTTCATAAAAATTCTTTACTGCATAGAATGTCATCTGCACTTCCTGTCGCGTGGCGAAACGTTATTAAATCCAAGGTACAAAGACTTTATACGAACTCAAATTAATTAAATATTTCCCATCGTTCCATTTCTGAAGTGTTAGCAGTGTCCTACCGTAAAGCACTTTCCAAGTACAGTAGAAAGTGAATTTCTTTTGCTAACAGAATCTGGAAACACGAAGGAAGCAATAAGAATGACATCGCTTGTCACCGTCGACCCTGAGAAAGAAATGCCCGGATGTGCTTTAATGGTCCTAATATATCCTGCAGAATGTCATCTATGTGTGTTCGGTTGCCTGCAGATGAAAAAAAAAAAGAAAGTCATAACAGAGTAAGCGGAGTCTGTCTGCTGGATAAACGTTAAACAGTGCATTGCTCAAAGATGCGATGCTCCAGGCCAAAGCTAACTGGCTGTGACGACAGACGCGAATACGAAATCGAAACTAGCAGAACGAACTCCATAAACTGAACCCTGAGTTCTTTAGTTCTTTCTACGTCATTTGATGAAGGTCATTAAAGCATATTTAAGTTGACCAGAAAAGGTAATTTCAAGTTATCTGGAAAGTTATTATTATTTATCAAAATCCTCATTATGTTGCCTTGCTTGCTACAGCAACCACGGATTTGGGATTCGTTATGGCCTTTGAGAACAATAAAACATCCATAAATGATGTTTGTGTGGGAATCAATCCTACAAAAGCGTAACGATTTCTGGATAGAAAACTAAAAATGCGCAGTAAAGCACTTGATATGAAAATAGGTTAATATAAATGCAGGATTTTTTGACTATTTATTTTTTCAATTTATGCAGATTCACTCGGGTCAAAATTTGTTTATCGACAAATCATCTTCCATGCAAGTGTTTGTCATTACTCATGAACTTATTGTCGATGCGAGAGAAATTATTTATACAAATCGCTGGGACTGTGGTTGTTTTAAATCAGAGACAAGGACAACTCGGACCACGAGGCAGCAGTGTATCCGGCATTTAAAAAAAAAACAGGAAGAAATCAAAGGAAAAACCAGCTGAGAACTAAACCCAGCCCCTCTTGAAGATGCTTAACTAATAAGTTCTTTGCATCAACGACGAGTTTCGAATCCTGACTTCTCGAATAGTAGTTGGTTAAGCAGTTCTATATTTGCATGGTTCAGAAAAACTGGAAATATTGACCGAGTTATAATAATATAGAGTTAATAATGAACACATTTGCATAACTTAATGCTAACCACTGTGCAGTGGTATTACTTTGGTTGACTAATAAAACGTTGCTTTATACTAGTTAAAAATTGATTATGCAAAAATTCCATCCCATTAACGAGTATCCGTTGAACGAGGCCTGCGATATTCCTTAAACTTAGTGAATAGAATCAGACCCGGGTCAAGGCACTGCAGTGGTTTCTGCTTCACTGATTCTGTATATTTACAAGATCACGAAACCAAGTCACACTGTAGGATGATAAAATTTGATAATTAATAAAAAATAATTATATAATTTTATAGATTTCAAAGTAACAAACGAGACTGGAAAATAATGGTGTAATATGCAGAATTCAGCCTTCAAGTTTCGTGCGCTCTTGTTGGCGATTATGTGTATAATATCCGGTAATTTTTACGCTTTATTTTCACTAAGCTTCAAAACTTTGAATGTTCCTTAACCAAAGATATTGATTTTATATACATGCGCCTGTATATATGCAAGTCTTTCAGTAGAGGCTTAGCTTCTGTGCTTGTATTACGCAAAGTGGTTGTTGGAATGCACTGAGTATCGACAGAGTTTGTTTTCAGTGCATTTTCTTGAAACAGTTGTACAAGTGAACAGGAAGGAAAAAGCAGAACAAGGAGTGAGAGACTGGGAGTTGATGCTCAAACAAGAAAGCTGTTCGTTTAGAAGTTTGTCCACATCCTCTTCAAGCAATATAAAACTGGAAGCGGTAATTAATGGTGAACGCTATCTCGATACTGCTTGACATGCGAGTGGTGGGCCCACTATCCTCAACGTCAATGAATTCTGCGCTATGGAGTTTTGCAATCGCTTGTTATAGAAACACCGATGCCTACTTAGTAAAGCGCAGAGCTTCCCTAGACCCTGATAACGGCGTTGGCATGCAAATCGCGACATAATGCAACAATGTTTTGCTACTCGTAGAAACACCATGAATGTGGAAGGGAATGGATCTGTACCTTTGGCACTCCCAACTTAATCCCATAAATTCCATTCCGTTGAGATCTGCAACTGTACGCCATTGAATGCAGATAAATGCCGGAATTCTGCAGTAACCGCTTGATAATGGAGTTCTTTCACAGATTTTTATTCTGGCGAGGACTCATTACAGAGAAATGTGTTAATGTGCACAGAAAACTTGAGATACAACGTGTCCACATGCCTCCTTTACAAAAACTAAAACAATGTAGAAAAAAGGGTATATGATGTTGTTGTAGGTTTTTAGGAGCATAGACAACTATAGCCATATTGCTCCGTATATATTGTCTATAAATTGCGTGTATTCTGTTGTCGATTTTCTGTCTGACCATTAGAAAGACACAATATGGCCCTGGCAGCCTATATGTCGTTACATTCCAACACAACAACAACTGTTTGCTGGACGAAAAACCCGAGTTTCGGGAAGAAAAACCATGCTACCCTCGCCTGAGACTAACTAACTCAGCCACGTTACGAAAAAGGCTCATAACAATTCCTCCCGTTATTGACATGAGTCGAACTCGGATCTTTTCCATCCGGTGTGGGAGGACGGCGATTCTACCAACTGTCCTATCCACGAGGGCGGTACATGATAGAAACCTGAAACTACTTACAAGTGATAGCGGATATCTTCAATTTTAAATTAGAGGTGCTTGATGTGGGCTCCTTTAGTTACTCTGCGGACGTCCCCACATATAATTCAATTCGTCTCATTTTCGGCATACTCCTGTCAACTCCGTTGATTGCTATATACGTGGGTTATTTAAGTTCCATAATGGTTCTTGCATAGATGGAACATATACCTGGTCTTTCACGAACCTCTAAAGCATAAGATCTAAAGAAGTCAAATAAGGAGATCATTGTAGCCACTAAATCGGTCCTCGTCTTCCAATACACTTCCCAAGAAACACTGGGTTCGGATACGCACTAAATTCTTTGTGGTAAAGTGCAGAGCTCCGTTTTGTTAGAAACTTAAGTTGCCATCATTGTCATCCTGCCCTGGGAGCATAAAGAAGTTCTATAACAAGTCGATAGGCAAGATGCCTGTCACATTAGCTTCTCTAAAGATGAAAGGTCTGTCCACTTAGCGACAAATCATTGCGGAAATGGCCAAATTCAGCCATTATTAGTTTCCAAACCAGAAGTGCTATTAAAATGGTTATTATATTCAAAGGTTGTATGAACCAAAAACAGAATTACTAGAAAAGGAAAAACGCTTTATGTATACTGATCATTAATAAATTGGGAAGCAAGCTACCTCTTCTTGCAGGCCCCAAAAGTTCACAAAAATATTTTTAAAGCTGCAATAGACGGGAACATAGAAAAATAAATACATTTCAGAAGAAGTAGAGAGGATATTCACTAGCTTAGGGGAAAATAGTGGATTCCATGAAATATTGTGTGAAAGAAAGAAGCGTATCTTTCTTCACCCATGTTCCAGCACCACACGTAACGTAATAACAAGGTAAATTGCCTTTCCGAACTACTAATACTTTGAAAATACAGACAATGGCTTAAGTCAGTGAGTAAAATAAAAGTTAAAGTGCCACTAATAAATATATATTTCAGAGAAAATGTGAAAGCTCTTCGGTACGGGGTGGGTATAGGCGGGATCCTGGAAATAACAGCTTATGCAGTGGGGAAAAACCTGCAGCAATAAAGCTGACGCAGAGAGAAGACACGCTGCGATGAGATGCAGGTTATTACGTTGTCCGAGTAGGTAAGGTCTTAAAAGAAAGCACCGAAAAGCCTCCAGAGAATGTGCTGATAGATGCGATAAACCAGGAAAGCGGTCCGATTTGAGAGAAAAGCGCTGGGTTGCCTACGGTTGTCTAGAAATCAAGTAAATCCCTAGAATAGGACGATACTATCGCCATTACTCGTTTACGGGGAAAGAACGCCTTAAATTTAAGTAAAGACCTCAAATTTCAGTGCATTTACGTGCTGGAAGAATCTTCTCCTTCATTCCGCATTTTTTTGTGTGTTGTGTTTTTCTCTTGACTTATTCCTGTAAGATTCTATTCATTATGGGAACTGACAGGCAATGAAATGGATGCCATCTCTGTAATGTCACCTCAAGCAGTAAAAATAAATAAATAAATACAATTAAAATTAAAAGGATATTACTAATAAGGTGCAATTTCGGTTTTTGAGCTCCACAAAAATCTGAAAGGGAACCCTTTAAGAGTTTTAAATTGTATTTTTAGAACTGCCATTTGAAAAGTAATTTTAGGAATATCTTTTGGCATATAAATAATAAATAAATTTTCTGTTTATACTCCGGGACGAACAAACGGTCAGAGGAGTTCACAAGATAGACAGCATATAAGAAACAGCACCGTATTTAGCAGTCACGGGTTTGAACCCCAGTCACTCAAGGCACGTGTACTTATACACCAGCGCGCTTGACCACTCTGCTACGGCGGCCGTAGCACCCCCACCATTTCTCGGAAGATCCAATTGGCCCAATAACCAAATAATATCCATCAACCGTAATCCAAATTGTGATTGGAAAGAGCGAGTTCATGTTGACGGCCAATGGAGACTGACAGGACTTGTTCAGGCAAGTCAAGATAAGAGGTGGTAACCAAAGACACATTTCAGAACTCAAAACACGCCGTGCCTTGTCACTAAATATACCTTGTCACTAAATATTTATGTACCAGGGTACATAAATATACCCTGGCCGTTTTCATCGACTTCGAGGGTGCCTTCGACTCCCTTTGGTGGGAGAGCGTCCTGGAGCGTCTGCGATCGGCTAGGTGCTCCAACCACCTTTACCTTTTAATCCGCAATTACTTTGCCAATAGAACCATAATAGTCAAGGCTAAACATAGCCAAGTATCAAGATCAGTATCTAGAGGGTGCCACAAGGCTCTATATTGGGTCCTTTTACATGGAACATGGTGCTGCAGCAGTGGCTCTCCCGATCTTTCGGTAACGTCAAAATAATAGCGTATGCAGACGATCTCACCATCTTGGTAAATGGTAACTCTAGGGCCGATCTTGAAACTACCACAAATTTTGTTCTCCAGGATCTCTACGATTGGACTGTGGCCAATAAGCTTAAAATCAGCTTGTCAAAAACAAAGATGATGATTCTTGGATCAAAGTTGGATATCTCTCGTCCTCCGTTGGTCAAGATCAACAACATTCGTCTCCCCATAGTTAAAGAGTACAAGGTTCTAGGAGTGGTAATTGATTCCAGTCTCAATTTTATTCCTCATTTGACAAACTTATCATCTAAAATACGTAGGTTTACTGGTGCAATTGTTAGGGTGTCCCGTGTTGAATGGGGGCTCTCCAGAAAAACTTTAAGGATTTATTACAATGCAGTTTTCCTCCCTCTAATCACGTATGCTGCCAGTGCATGGTTTCACAGGGCACGGCTCAAACACTTCATTACAAAACTCGCCTCATTGCAGAGAACCATTTTGCGGTGTTTAGTTAAGGCATGCAGGACAGTCTCGACGCAAGCTCTGCAAGTACTAGCCGGAACATTACCTTTAGACTTGCAAGTTACTTATAGAGGCTTTTTATACAGACTGAAAAGGCAGATTGAGACCGAATTTCTTGGAATAACCATCAACCTTCAAGATGATGCTAAAAGAGAAAGAAGGAGACTGTGGAACGAGTTAGTAAACATTTGGCAGTCTCGATGGGATACAGCTCCCGTTGGTGCAACAACGAGAAAATTTATACCACAAGTTTCATTTCTCCTTGATAAACGTGTTCGATTGTGGTTCTGCATGGACATATTCACGTCGTACCTGTTGACAGGACATGGAATCGATGAACCAGAGTCTTCTTAGGTTCAATTTATCACAAACAGACCTCTGTTCGTGTGGATCACCAGAGAGTTGGGATCACATCTTGTTTCATTGCTCCCTGTATGACGATCTCAGACTTCCTCTTCAAGCACTTACTAATTTTCAATCAGGACAGAAGTCGTCTCTGCTTCAAAGCTCGGAGTCATTTCAGATTCTTCAGGCTTTCGCTCAAGGCGTATTTCTTCGAAGGCGTTCAGTGTCGACAGATCTCAACAGGATGCAGCACAACGGTCCTGCTGATGCATAGCTGGTTAGATCTCTTTTAATAATACATAAACTCAAATCCTCAAGAAATGAAATTTTCCTCGGCCTGCCGACAAAATTAAGTGCTTTCTTCCTTTTTTTTTTATTTTATTTATTTATTTATTTATTTTTATTTTTTTTAAATTTTAATTATTTATTTATTTATTTTTATTTTTTTAAACTTTTATTTTATTTATTTTATTATTTATTTACATAAATGTTTTATTTTAATAATTTTGGTTCCAAATCCAGCACCACGGGTGATCTTTTTTTTTTTTTCCCTCTGGAATGGTCCCCCAGAGGATCCTGGTCTACCTTCTGACAACATTAGGTGGCTCAGAGTCTCTCTTGAGACAGTACGTGCTTTACATGGACTGGCCCACCTTCCCGTGGTGTGGACGAGTACCCAGAATCATCTGTCCAGGTGACTGATGCTTCTGGGTAGCCAAGCGGCCAGAACAGAACAACAAAACACACACATAATACACACAAACCGACGTCACACACACACACACACACACACACACATATCTGGCCCATTTGTAGTGCTACTGTTCTTCACAGAGATACGAGGCGGATTTGAACAAACGTTCTAGGAGCCGCCCTTTACATATACACATGTCCACACGTGCCTTGTCACTAATGGGGTATCATAGCTGACGACCAAACGTGATTCCACTGCTGTCAGAAAAAGAACAAGGAAATAAGGTTAGAGTGGTGGGCTCGGGTACATCAACTTCACTGTACAGTGAAGGATTGGTAAACGTTTCGTGGTCAGACTAATCCCGGTTCTTGTTGTTTCACACTAATAGAAGGGTCAGAAAATATAATAAAAGTCCGTGGACCTATCCTACCAACAATTTATGCTTGTAGTGACAGTGTAATGGTGCGGTGAGTGTTTTCGTGGTGAGCATTGGATAATTTGATACCACTAGAGCAAGATTTGTATGCCATATGTTGTCTGGAAATTGTTTCTGATTAGGTGCATTCATTCATGACTGTAGTATATCCATATGCGAATGGGCTCTTCCAACAGAAAAAT